>NC_054478.1:3611959-3631959 GCF_017639515.1 Carcharodon carcharias | reverse complement strand
AGTGTTGGAGTGAGTGAGGGACAGATGGAGAGGGAGGGAGAGAGAATGAGAGGGAGGGAGGGAGGGACAGAGAATGAGAGGGAGGGAGGGACAGAGAGAGAGTGAGGCAGGGACAGAGGGAGAGGGAGGGAGGGACAGATGCAGAGGGAGGGTGGGATAGAGGGAGAGCAATGGAGGGGCAGAGGGAGAGGGACGAAGGGGCAGAGGGAGAGTGAGGGTGGGACAGAGGGAGAGGGAGGGTGTGACAGAGGGAGAGGGAATGGGGGACAGAGACAGAGAGGGAGGGACGGACAGAGACAGAGAGGGAGGGAGGGACAGAGAGAGAGAGGGAGGGAGGGACAGAGAGAGGGAGGGAAGATGGGAAAGAGAGGGAGAGAGGGACAGAGGGAGGGAGGGAGGGGCAGGGAGAGAGAAAGAGAGAGGGACAGAGAGGAAGGGAGGGAGGGACAGAGAGGAAGGGAGGGAGGGACAGAGTGGGAGGGAGGGAGGGACAGAGAGGGTGGGAAGGATGGACAGAGAGGGAGGTGGGGAGGGACAGAGATAGAGAGGGAGGGCTGGACAGAGAGAGAGGGAGGTAGGGACAGAGAATGAGAGGGAGGGAGGGACAGAGAATGAGAGGGAGGGAGGGACAGAGAATGAGATGGAGGGAGGGACAGAGAGAGAGAAAGAGAGAGGGACAGAGAGAGAGAGAGAGGGACAGAGAGAGAGAGAGGGAGGGACAGAGAGAGAGAGAGAGGGAGGAACAGAGAGAGAGAGGGAGGGAGGGACAGAGGGAGAGGGAGGGAGGGAGGGACAGAGAGAGTCAGAGAGAGAGAGAGAGAGGGAGGGAGGGACAGAGAGAGAGAGGGAGGGAGGGACAGAGAGAGTGAGGGAGGGAGGGACAGAGAGAGAGGGTGGGAGGGACAGAGGGAGAGGGAGGGAGGGACAGAGGGAGAGCGATGGAGGGGCAGAGGGAGAGGGAGATGGAGGGTGGGACAGAGGGAGATGGAGAGGGAGGGTGGGATAGAGGGTGAAGGAGGGTGGGACAGAGGGAGAGGGAGGGAGTGAGGGACAGAGAGAGAGGGAGGGAGGGACAGAGAGAGGCAGGGAGGGACAGAGAGAGAGAGAGAGGGAGGGACAGAGAGAGAGAGGGAGGAACAGAGAGAGAGAGGGAGGGAGGGACAGAGGGAGAGGGAGGGAGGGAGGGACAGAGAGAGTCAGAGAGAGAGAGAGAGAGAGGGAGGGAGGGACAGAGAGAGAGAGGGAGGGAGGGACAGAGAGAGGCAGGGAGGGACAGAGAGAGAGAGGGAGGGAGGGACAGAGAGGGAGGGAGGGACAGAGAGAGCGAGGGAGGGACGGACAGAGAGAGACGGAGGGAGGGACAGAGGGAGAGGGAGAGAGGGAGGGAGGGACAGAAAGAGGGTACGGGGAGAGAGAGAAGGAGGAAGGGACAGAGAGAAAGAGAAAGGGAGGTACAGAGAGAGAGAGGGAGGGAAGGAAAGAGAGAGGGGGGAGATACAGAGAGAGAGGGAGAGATGGACAGAGAGAGAGAGAGGGAGGGACAGAGAGAGAGAGAGGGAGGGAGGGACAGAGAGAGAGTGAGGCAGGGACAGAGGGAAAGGGAGGGTGGGACAGATGCAGAGGGAGGGTGGGATAGAGGGATAGCGATGGAGGGGCAGAGGGAGAGGGACGAAGGGGCAGAGGGAGAGTGAGGCTGGGACAGAGGGAGAGGGAGAGGGAGGGTGGGATAGAGAGAGGGAGGGAGGGAGGGGCAGGGAGAGTGAAGGAGGAGGGAACAGAGAGAGGGAGGGAGGGACAGAGAGAGAGAAAGAGAGAGGGACAGAGAGGGAGGGAGGGAGGGACAGAGAGGGAGGGAGGGAGGGACAGAGAGGGAGGGAGGGAGGGACAGAGAGAGAGGGAGGGAGGGACAGAGAGGGAGGGAGGGAGGGACAGAGAGGGAGGGAGGGAGGGACAGAGAGAGAGGGAGGGCTGGACAGAGAGAGAGGGAGGGTGGGACGGAGAGAGAGGGAGGGTGGGACAGAGAATGAGAGGGAGGGAGGGACAGAGAGGGAGGTGGGGAGGGACAGAGATAGAGAGGGAGGGCTGGACAGAGAGAGAGAGAGGGACAGAGGGAGGGAGGGACAGAGAGAGAGAGGGAGGGAGGGACAGAGGGAGAGGGAGGGAGGGAGGGACAGAGAGAGTCAGAGAGAGAGAGAGTGGGACAGAGAGAGAGAGGGAGGGAGGGACAGAGAGAGAGAGGGAGGGAAGGACAGAGGGAGAGCGATGGAGGGGCAGAGGGAGAGGGAGATGGAGGGAGGGACAGAGAGAGTCAGAGAGAGAGAGAGAGGGAGGGAGGGACAGAGAGAGAGAGGGAGGGATGGACAGAGAGAGGGAGGG
The DNA here is from genome assembly GCF_017639515.1 of Carcharodon carcharias. Lineage (NCBI taxonomy): Eukaryota > Metazoa > Chordata > Chondrichthyes > Lamniformes > Lamnidae > Carcharodon > Carcharodon carcharias. The sequence continues at coordinate 3,629,583 of NC_054478.1, read as the reverse complement.
AGGGACAGAGGGAGAGAGGGAGGGAGGGACAGAAAGAGAGGGGGAGGGAGGGATGGACAGAGAGAGAGGGAGGGATGGACAGAGAGAGAGGGGGGAGGGACAGAGAATGAGAGGGAGGGAGGGACAGAGAGGGAGGGAGGGACAGAGAGAGAGACGGAGGGAGGGACAGAGAGACAGAGAGAGAAGGAGGGACAGAGAGTGGGAGGGAGGTACGGGGAGAGAGAAGGAGGAAGGGACAGAGAGAAAGAGGGAGGGATGGACAGAGAGAGAGGGAGGGTGGGGCAGAGAGAGAGAAAGAGAGAGGGACAGAGAGAGACAGAGAGAGAGATGGACAGAGAGAGAGAGAGAGGGACAGAGAGAGAGGGAGGGAGGGACAGAGAGACAGAGAGAGAGGGAGGGAGGTACGGGGAGAGAGAAGGACGAAGGGACAGAGAGAAAGAGGGAGGGAGAGACAGAGAGAGAGAGGGAGGGAGGGACAGAGAGAGAGAGGGAGGGAGGGACAGAGAGAGAGAGGGAGGGAGGGACAGAGAGAGAGAGGGAGGGAGGGACAGAGAGAGGGAGGGAAGATGGGACAGAGAGAGGGAGGGAGGGGCAGAGGGAAAGGGAGGGTGGGACAGATGCAGAGGGAGGGTGGGATAGAGGGATAGCGATGGAGGGTCAGAAGGAGAGGGACGAAGGGACAGAGGGAGAGTGAGGGTGGGACAGAGGGAGCGGGATAGGGAGGGTGGGACAGAGGGAGATGGAGAGGGAGGGTGGGATAGGGGGTGAGGGAGGGTGGGACAGAGGGAGAGGGAGGGAGGGACAGAGAGAGAGAGGGAGGGAGGGACAGAGAGAGAGAGGGAGGGAGGGACAGAGAGAGAGAGGGAGGGAGGGACAGAGAGAGAGAGGGAGGGAGGGACAGAGAGAGAGAGGGAGGGAGGGACAGAGAGAGAGGGAGGGATGGACAGAGTGAGAGAGGGAGGTAGGGACAGAGAGAGACCGAGAGAGAGATGGACAGAGAGGGAGAGAGAGAGGGAGGGACCGAGAGAGGGAGGGACCGAGAGAGTCAGAGTGAGAGATGGACAGAGAGAGAGAGAGAGGGACAGAGAATGAGAGAGAGTGAGGGACAGAAACAGAGGGAGTGAGGGACAGAGACAGAGGGAGTGAGGGACAGAGACAGCGGGAGTGAGGGACAGAGACAGAGGGAGTGAGGGACAGAGACAGAGGGAGGGACAGAGACAGAGGGAGGGACAGAGACAGAGAGTGAGAAAGAGGGAGGGGCAGAGAGAGACAGAGAGTGAGGGAGGGAGGGACAGAGAGGGTGGGAGGGAGGGACAGAGAGAGAGTGGGAGGGACAGAGATAGAGAGAGAGGGAGGGACAGAGAGAGGGAGGGAAGGAGGGTGGGACAGAGAGAGAGGGAGGGAGGGACGGAGTTAGAGGGAGGGAGGGACAGAGCAGGAGGTAGTGTGGGAGGGAGTGAGCGCGAGAGGGAGTGAGCGCGAGAGAGAGTGTTGGAGTGAGTGAGGGACAGATGGAGAGGGAGGGAGAGAGAATGAGAGGGAGAGAGGGAGGGACAGAGAATGAGAGGGAGGGAGGGACAGAGTGAGAGGGAGGCAGGGACAGAGGGAAAAGGAGGGTGGGACAGATGCAGAGGGAGGGTGGGATAGAGGGAGAGCAATGGAGGGGCAGAGGGAGAGGGACGAAGGGGCAGAGGGAGAGGGACAAAGGGACAGAGGGAGAGTGAGGGTGGGACAGAGGGAGAGGGTGAGGGAGGGTGGGACAGAGGGAGAGGGAATGAGGGACAGAGACAGAGAGGGAGGGAGGGACAGAGACAGAGAGGGAGGGAGGGACAGAGACAGAGAGGGAGGGAGGGACAGAGAGAGAGAGGGAGGGAGGGACGGAGAGAGAGGGAGGGAGGGACGGAGAGAGAGAGGGAGGGAGGGACAGAGAGAGAGAAAGAGAGAGGGACAGAGAGAGACAGAGAGAGAAATGGACAGAGAGAGAGAGGGAGGCACAGAGAGAGCCAGAGAGAGAGAGAGAGGGACAGAGAGAGTGAGGGAGGGAGGGACAGAGAGAGGGAGGGAGGGACAGAGGGAGAGGGCGACAGAGGGAGAGGGAGGCAGGGACGGAGGGAAAAGGAGTGTGGGACAGATGCAGAGGGAGGGTGGGATAGAGGGAGATCGATCGAGGGGCAGAGGGAGAGGGAGATGGAGGGCGGGACAGAGGGAGATGGAGAGCGAGGGTGGGACAGAGGGAGATGGAGAGCGAGGGTGGGATAGAGGGTGAGGGAGGGTGGGACATAGGGAGCGTGTGGGAGGGAGGGAGCGGGTGGGAGGGAGGGAGGGACAGAGAGAGAGAGAGAGGGAGGGAGGTACAGAGAGAGGGAGGGAAGATGGGACAGAGAGGGGGAAGGAAGATGGGACAGAGAGAGGGCGGGAAGGACAGAGGGAGAGGGAGGGAGGGGCAGAGGGAGAGTGAGGCAGGGACAGAGGGAGAGTGAGGCAGGGACAGAGGGAGCGGGAGGGTGGGACAGATGGAGAGGGAGGGAGGGAGCGAGGGACAGAGAGAGAGGGAGGGAGGGACAGAGAGAGAGAGGGAGGGAGGGACAGAGAGAGGGAGGGAGGGGCAGGGAGAGAGGAGGAGGAAGGGACAGAGGGAGAGAGGGAGGGAGGGAGGGACAGAGAGAGAGAGGGAGGGAGGGACAGAGAGAGAGGGAGGGATGGACAGAGTGTGAGAGGGAGGTAGGGACAGAGAGAAAGAGAGAGGGATGGAGAGAGAGGGAGGGTGGGACAGAGAGAGAGAAAGAGAAAGGGACAGAGAGAGACAGAGAGAGAGATGGACAAAGAGAGGGAGGGAGGGACAGAGAGAGAGGGAGGGACAGAGAGAGAGGGAGGGACAGAGAGAGAGGGAGGGAGGGACAGAGAGAGAGGGAGGGACAGAGAGGGAGGGAGGGACAGAGAGGGAGGGAGGGACAGAGAGAGAGACGGAGGGAGGGACAGAGAGAGAGAGGGAGATGGAGGGACAGAGAGAGGGAGGGAGGTACGGGGAGAGAGAAGGAGGAAGGGACAGAGAGAAAGAGGGAGGGATGGACAGAGAGAGAGAGGGAGGGAGGGACAGAGAGAAAGAGAGCGGGACAGAGAGAAAGGGAGGGTGGGGCAGAGAGAGAGAAAGAGAGAGGGACAGAGAGAGACAGAGAGAGTGAGAGAGGGGGAGGGACAGAGAGAGATGGACAGAGAGAGAGAGAGAGGGACAGAGAGAGAGGGAGGGAGGGACAGAGAATGAGAGGGAGGGAGGGACAGAGAGAGAGACGGAGGGAAGGACAGAGAGACAGAGAGAGAGGGAGGGAGGGACAGAGAGAGAGACGGAGGGAGGGACAGAGAAACAGAGAGAGAGGGAGGGAGGGACAGAGAGAGGGAGGAAGGTTTGGGGAGAGAGAAGGAGGAAGGGACAGAGAGAGAGAGGGAGGGAGGGGCAGAGAGAGGGAAGGAAGATGGGACAGAGAGAGGGAGGGAGGGAGGGACAGAGGGAGAGGGACGGATGGAGGGACAGAGGGAGAGGGGGAGAGAGGGAGAGGGAGAGGGAGGCAGGGACAGCGGGAAAAGGAGTGTGGGACAGATGTAGAGGGAGATCAATCGAGGGGCAGAGGGAGAGGGAGATGGAGGGTGGGACAGAGGGAGATGGAGAGTGAGGGTGGGATAAGGGTGAGGGAGGGTGGGACAGAGGGAGCAGCAGGGTGGGACAGAGGGACAGAGAGAGAGAGGGAGGGAGGGAAAGAGAGAGGGAGGGAGGGAAAGAGAGAGGGAGGGAGGGAAAGAGGGAGGGAGGGTATGAGAGAGGGAGGGAGGGAGAGACAGAGAGAGAGAGGGAAGTTGGGACAGAGAGGGGGCGGGAGGGACAAATTGAGAGGGAGGGAGGGGCAGAGGGAAAGGGAGGGTGGGACAGATGCAGAGGGAGGGTGGGATAGAGGGATAGCGATGGAGTTGCAGAGGGAGAGGGTCGAAGGGACAGAGGGAGAGTGAGGGTGGGACAGAGGGAGATGGAGAGGGAGGGTGGGATAGGGGGAGCGGGAGGGTGGGACAGATGGAGAGGGTGGGAGGGAGTGAGGGACAGAGAGAGAGGGAGGGAAGGACAGAGAGAGAGAGGGAGGGAGGGACAGAGAGAGAGAGAGGGAGGGAGGGACAGAGAGAGAGAGAGGGAGGGAGGGACAGAGAGAGAGAGAGGGAGGGACAGAGAGAGAGAGGAAGGGAGGGACAGAGAGAGAGAGGGAGGGACAGAGAGGGAGGGAGGGAGGGACAGAGAGAAAGAGAGAGTGACAGAGAGTGAGGGAGGGTGGGACAGAGGGAGAGAAAGAGAGAGGGACAGAGAGAGAGAGAGAGGGGGAGGGACAGAGAGAGTCAGAGAGAGAGAGATGGACAGAGAGAGAGAGAGAGAGGGACAGAGAGAGAGGGAGGGAGGGACAGAGAGAGAGACGGAGGGAGGGACAGAGAGACAGAGAGAGAGGGAGGGAGGGACAGAGAGAAAGAGGGAGGGAGGCACAGAGAGAGTGAGGGAGGGCGGGACAGAGAGACAGAGGGAGGGAGGGAAAGAGAGAGGGAGGGAGGGTCAGAGAGAGAGGGAGGGATGATGGGACAGAGAGAGAGAGAGAGGGAGGGAGGGACAGAGAGAGAGAGAGAGAGGGACAGAGAGAGAGGGAGGGAGGGACAGGGAATGAGAGGGAGAGAGGGAGGGAGGGACAGAGAGAGAGACGGAGGGAGGGACAGAGAGAGAGGGAGGGAGGGACAGAAGAGGGAGGGAGGTATGGGGAGAGAGAAGGAGGAAGGGTCAGAGAGAAAGAGGGAGGGAGGGACAGAGAGAGTGAGGGAGGGCGGGACAGAGAGACAGAGGGAGGGAGGGAAAGAGAGAGGGAGGGAGGGAGAGACAGAGAGAGAGATGGAGGGAGGGACAGAGAGAGAGGGAGGGAGGGACAGAGAGAGGGAGGGAGGGACAGAGAGAGAGGGAGGGAGGGAGGGACAGAGGGAGAAGGAGGGAGGGAGGGACAGAGGGAGAGGGGGACAGAGGGAGAGGGAGGCAGGGACAGAGGGAAAAGGAGTGTGGGACAGATGCAGCGGATGGGTCGGATAGAGGGAGTGCGATCGAGGGGCAGAGGGAGAGGGAGATGGAGGGTGGGACAGAGGGAGATGGAGATGTGGGTGGGATAGAGGGTGAGGGAGGGTGGGATAGAGGGTGAGGGAGGGTGGGACAGAGGGAGCGGGAGGGAGGGAGGGACAGAGAGAGGGGCAGGGAGGGACAGAGAGAGAGAGGGAGGGAGAGACACAGAGAGAGAGGGAGGGAGGGACAGAGAGAGAGAGGGAGAAGCGACAGAGAGAGAGAGGGAGGGAGGGACAGAGAGAGAGAGGGAGAAGCGACAGAGAGAGATGGAGGGAGGGACAGAGAGAGAGGGAGAGAGCGAGGGAGGGACAGAAAGAGGGAGGGAGGTACGGGGAGAGAGAAGGAGGAAGGGTCAGAGAGAAAGAGGGAGGGAGGGACAGAGAGAGTGAGGGAGGGCGGGACAGAGAGACAGAGGGAGGGAGGGAAAGAGAGAGGTGGGAGAGACAGAGAGAGAGGGAGGGAGGGATAGAGAGAGAGGGAGGGAGGGACAGAGAGAGAGGGAGGGAGGGACAGAGAGAGAGGGAGGGAGGGACAGAGAGAGAGGGAGGGAGGGACAGAGAGAGAGGGAGGGAGGGACAGAGAGAGAAGGAGGGAGGGACAGAGAGAGGGAGGGAGGGACAGATAGAGAGGGAGGGAAGATGGGACAGATAGAGAGAGTGAGGGAGGGTGGAACAGAGGGAGAGTGGGAGGGAGGGACAGAGAGAGAGAGGGAGGGACAGAGGGAGAGGGAGGGAGGGACCGAGGGAGAGTGAGGGGGGGAGGGACAGAGAGAGGGAGGGAGGGACAGAGAGAGAGAGAGGGAGGGAGGGACAGAGAGAGAGAGGGAGGGAGGGACAGAGAGAGAGAGAGGGAGGGAGGGACAGAGAGAGAGAGAGAGGGAGGGAAAGAGAGAGAGGGAGGGAGGGGCAAGGAGAAAGGAAGAGGAAGGGACAGAGGGAGAGTGAGGCAGGGACAGAGGGAAAGGGAGGGTGGGGCAGTTGCAGAGGGAGGGTGGGATAGAGGGATAGCGATGGAGGGGCAGAGGGAGAGGGTCGAAGGGACAGAGGGAGAGTGAGGTTGGGACAGAGGGAGATGGAGAGGGAGGGTGCGATGGAGAGGGAGGGTGTGATGGGGGTGAGGGAGGGTGGGAAAGAGGGAGCGGGAGGGTGGGACAGATGGAAAGGGAGGGATGGAGTGAGGGACAGAGAGAGAGGGAGGGAGGGAGGGACAGAGAGAGAGAGGGAGGGATGGACAGAGAGAGAGGGAGGGAGGGACAGAGAGAGAGAGAGAGATGGACAGAGAGAGAGAGGGACAGAGAGTGAGGGAGGGACAGAGAGAGAGACGGAGGGAGGGACAGAGAGAGAGAGAGGGAGGGACAGAGAGGGAGGGAGGGACAGAGAGAGAGACGGAGGGAGGGACAGAGAGAGAGAGAGGGAGGGAGGGACAGAGCGAGGGAGGGAGTTACGGGGAGAGAGAAGGAGGAAGGGACAGAGAGAAAAAGGGAGGGAGGGACAGAGAGAGTGAGGGAGGGAGGGACAGAGTGAGGGAGTGAGGGACAGAGAAAAAGAGGGAGGGAGGGACAGAGAGAGTGTGGGAGGGAGGGACAGAGAGACAGAGGGATGGAGAGAAAGAGAGAGGGCGGGAGGGTATAAGAGAGGGAGGGAGGTACAGAGAGAGGGAGGGAAGATGGGACAGAGAGAGGGCGGGAGGGACAGAGGGAGAGAGGGACAGAGGGAGAGTGAGGCAGGGACAGAGGGAAAGGGAGGGTGGGACAGATGCAGAGGGAGCGTGGGATAGAGGGACAGCGATGGAGGGGCAGAGGGAGAGTGAGGGTGGGACAGAGGGAGAGGGAGAGGGAGGGTGGGACAGAGAGAGAGGGAGGGAGGGACAGAGAGAGAGAGGGAGGGAGGGACAGAGAGAGAGAGAGGGAGGGACAGAGGGAGAGAGGGAGGGAGGGTCAGAGAGAGAGGAGGGAGGGAGGGACAGAAAGAGAGAGGGAGGGAGGGACAGAGAGAGAGAGGGAGGGAGGGACAGAGAGAGAGACGGAGGGAGGGACAGAGAGAGGGAGGGAGGGTGGTACAGAGAGAGGGAGGGAAGATGGGACAGAGAGAGGTAGGGAGGGACATAGGTAGAGGGAGGGAGGGAGGGAGGGACAGAGGGAGATCGATCGAGGTGCAGAGGGAGATGGAGGGTGGGACAAAGGGAGATGGAGAGCGAGAGTGGGACGGAGGGAGCGGGAGGGTGGGACAGAGGGAGTGGGTGGGAGGGAGGGAGGGACAGAGAGAGAGGGAGGGAGCGACAGAGAGAGACGGAGGGAGGGACAGAGAGAGAGGGAGAAGCGACAGAGAGAGAGGGAGGGAGGGACAGAGAGAGAGGGAGGGAGGGACAGAGAGAGAGGGAGGGAGGGACAGAGAGAGACGGAGGGAGGGACAGAGAGAGAGGGAGGGAGCGACAGAGAGAGAGGGAGGGAAGATGGGACAGATAGAGAGAGTGAGGGAGGGACAGAGGGAGAGGGATGGAGGGACAGAGGGAAAGGGAGGGTGGGACAGGTGCAGAAGGAGGGTGGAATAGAGGGATAGCGAAGGAGGGGCAGAGGGAGATGGTTGAAGGGACAGAGGGAGAGTGAGGGTGGGACAGAGGGAGAGGGAGAGGGAGGGTGGGACAGAGGGAGATGGAGAGGGAGGGTGAGATGGAGAGGGAGGGTGGGATGGGGGTGAGGGAGGGTGGGAAAGAGGGAGCGGGAGGGTGGGACAGATGGAGAGGGAGGGATGGAGTGAGGGACAGAGAGAGAGAGGGATGGAGGGACAGAGAGAGAGGGAGGGAGGGACAGAGAGAGGAGGAGGAAGGGACAGAGGGAGAGAGGGAGGGAGGGAGGGACAGAGAGAGAGAGGGAGGGACGGACAGAGAGAGAGGGAGGGAGGGACAGAGAGAGAGGGAGGGAGGGACAGAGAGAGAGGGAGGGAGGGACAGAGAGAGAGGGAGGGAGGGACAGAGAGAGAGAGAGGGACAGAGAGTGAGGGAGGGAGGGACAGAGAATGAGAGGGAGGGAGGGACAGAGAGAGTGTGGGAGGGAGGGACAGAGAGACAGAGGGATGGAGGGAAAGAGAGAGGGCGGGAGGGTATAAGAGAGGGAGGGAGGTACAGAGAGAGGGAGGGAAGATGGGACAGAGAGAGGGCGGGAGGGACAGAGGGAGAGAGGGACAGAGGGAGAGTGAGGCAGGGACAGAGGGAAAGGGAGGGTGGGACAGAGGGAGAGAGGGAGGGAGGGACAGAGAGAGAGTGGGAGGGAGGGACAGAGAGAGAGGGAGGGAGGGACAGAGAGAGGGAGGGAGGGACAGAGAGAGGGAGGGAGGGGCAGGGAGAGAGGAGGAGGAAGGGCCAGAGGGAGGGAGGGACAGAGGGAGAGAGGGAGGGAGGGACAGAGAGAGAGGGAGGGATGGAAAGATAGAGAGGGAGGGAGGGAAAGAGAGAAAGATCGAGGGACAGAGAGAGAGGGAGGGAGGGACAGAGAATGAGAGGGAGGGAGGGACAGAGAGGGAGGGAGGGACAGAGAGAGAGACGGAGGGAGGGACAGAGAGACAGAGAGAGAAGGAGGGACAGAGAGTAGGAGGGAGGTACGGGGAGAGAGAAGGAGGAAGGGACAGAGAGAAAGAGGGAGGGATGGACAGAGAGAGGGAGGGAGGGAGGGACAGAGAGAAAGAGAGAGGGACAGAGAGAGAGGGAGGGTGGGGCAGAGAGAGAGAAAGAGAGAGACAGAGAGAGAGAGAGGGGGAGGGACAGAGAGAGTCAGAGAGAGATGGACAGAGAGAGAGAGAGAGAGGGACAGAGAGAGAGGGAGGGACAGAGAGAGAGACGGAGGGAAGGACAGAGACACAGAGAGAGAGGGAGGGAGGGACAGAGAGAGGGAGGGAGGTACGGGGAGAGAGAAGGGCGAAGGGACAGAGAGAAAGAGGGAGGGAGAGACAGAGAGAGAGAGAGGGAGGGAGGGACAGAGAGAGGGAGGGAAGATGGGACAGAGAGAGGGAGGGGGGGACATAGGTAGAGGGAGGGTGCGAGGGACAGAGGGAGAGGGGGACAGAGGGATAGGGAGGCAGGGACGGAGGGAAAAGGAGTGTGGGACAGATGCAGAGGGAGGGTGGGATAGAGGGAGAGCAATGGAGGGGCAGAGGGAGAGGGACGAAGGGGCAGAGGGAGAGTGAGGGTGGGACAGAGGGAGAGGGTGAGGGAGGGTGGGACAGAGGGAGAGGGAATGAGGGACAGAGACAGAGAGGGAGGGAGGGACAGAGACAGAGAGGGAGGGAGGGACAGAGACAGAGAGGGAGGGAGGGACAGAGAGAGAGAGGGAGGGAGGGACGGAGAGAGAGGGAGGGAGGGACGGAGAGAGAGAGGGAGGGAGGGACAGAGAGAGGGAGGGAAGATGGGAAAGAGAGAGAGGGAGGGGGGGACAGAGAGAGGGAGGGAGGGGCAGGGAGAGTGAAGGAGGAGGGGACAGAGAGAGGGAGGGAGGGACAGAGAGGGAGGGAGGGAGGGACAGAGAGGGAGGGAGGGAGGGACAGAGAGGGTGGGAGGGAGGGACAGAGATAGAGAGGGAGGGCTGGACAGAGAGAGAGGGAGGGTGGGACAGAGAGAGAGGGAGGGTGGGACAGAGGGAGAGGGAGGGAGGGACAGAGAGAGAGAAAGAGAGAGGGACAGAGAGGGAGGGAGGGAGGGACAGAGAGGGAGGGAGGGAGGGACAGAGAGAGAGGGAGGGAGGGACAGAGAGGGTGGGAGGGAGGGACAGAGAGGGAGGTAGGGAGGGACAGAGATAGAGAGGGAGGGCTGGACAGAGAGAGAGGGAGGGTGGGACAGAGAGAGAGGGAGGGTGGGACAGAGGGAGAGGGAGGGAGGGACAGAGAGAGAGGGAGGGAGGGACAGAGGGAGAGGGAGGGAGGGACAGAGAGAGAGGGAGGGTGGGACAGAGAGAGAGGGAGGGTGGGACAGAGAGAGAGGGAGGGTGGGACAGAGGGAGAGGGAGGGTGGGACAGAGAGAGAGGGAGGGAGGGACAGAGAGACAGAGGGAGGGAGGGACAGAGAGAGAGGGAGGGAGGGACAGAGATAGAGAGGGAGGGCTGGACAGAGAGAGAGGGAGGGTGGGACAGAGAGAGAGGGAGGGTGGGACAGAGGGAGAGGGAGGGTGGGACAGAGGGAGAGGGAGGGTGGGACAGAGAGAGAGGGAGGGAGGGACAGAGAGACAGAGGGAGGGAGGGACAGAGAGAGAGAAAGAGAGAGGGACAGAGAGAGACAGAGAGAGAGAGGGAGGGAGAGACAGAGAATGAGAGGGAGGGAGGGACAGAGAATGAGAGGAAGGGAGGGACAGAGAATGAGAGGGAGGGAGGGACAGAGAATGAGAGGGAGGGAGGGACAGAGGATGAGAGAGAGGGAGGGACAGAGGGAGGGAGGGACAGAGAGTGAGAAAGAGAGAGGCACAGAGAGAGCCAGAGAGAGAGAGAGAGGGACAGAGAGAGAGAGGGAGGGAGGGACAGAGAGAGTGAGGGAGGGAGGGACAGAGAGAGAGAGGGAGGGAGGGACAGAGGGAGAGGGAGGGAGGGACAGAGGGAGAGGGAGGGAGGGACAGAGGGAGAGGGAGATGGAGGGTGGGACAGAGGGAGATGGAGAGGGAGGGTGGGATAGAGGGTGAAGGAGGGTGGGACAGAGGGAGAGGGAGGGAGTGAGGGACAGAGAGAGAGGGAGGGAGGGAGGGACAGAGAGAGGGAGGGAGGGACAGAGAGAGAGAGGGAGGGAGGGACAGAGAGAGAGAGGGAGGGAGGGACAGAGAGAGAGAGGGAGGGAGGGACAGAGAGAGAGGGAGGGAGGGACAGAGAGAGAGGGAGGGAGGGAGAGAGAGAGAGAGAGAGGGAGGGAGGGAGGGAGGGACAGAGAGAGAGAGAGAGAGGGAGGGAGGGAGGGACAGAGAGGGATGGAGGGAGGGACAGAGAGAGAGGGAGGGTGGGACAGAGAGAGAGAAAGAGAGAGGGACAGAGAGAGAGATGGACAGAGAGAGAAAGATGGACAGAGAGAGAGAGAGGGACAGAGGGAGAGGGACGGAGGGACTGAGGGAGAGGGAGGGTGGGACAGATGCAGAGGGAGGGTGGGATAGAGGGACAGCGATGGAGGGGCAGAGGGAGAGGGTCGAAGGGACAGAGGGAGAGTGAGGCTGGGACAGAGGGAGAGGGATAGGGAGGGTGGGACAGAGGGAGATGGAGAGGGAGGGTGGGATGGGGGTGAGGGAGGGTGGGAGAGAGGCAGCGGGAGGGTGGGACAGATGGAGAGGGAGGGAGGGAGTGAGGGACAGAGAGAGATGGAGGGAGGGACAGAGAGAGAGGGAGGGACAGAGAGAGGAGGAGTAAGGGACAGAGGGAGAGAGGGAGGGAGGGAGGGACAGAGAGAGAGAGGGAGGGATGGACAGAGAGAGAGAGGGAGGGAGGGACAGAGAGAGAGTGGGAGGGAGGGACAGAGAAAGGGAGGGAGGGGCACGGAGAGAGGAGGAGGAAGGGACAGAGGGAGAGAGGGAGGGAGGGAGGGACAGAGGGAGAGAGAGAGGGAGGGACAGAGAGAGTCAGAGAGAGAGAGACGGAGGGAAGGACAGAGAGAGTCAGAGAGAGAGGGAGGGAGGTACGGGGAGAGAGAAGGACGAAGGGACAGAGTGAAAGAGGGAGGGAGAGACAGAGAGAGAGAGGGAGGGAGGGACAGAGAGAGAGAGGGAGGGAGGGACAGAGAGAGAGAGGGAGGGAGGGACAGAGAGAGGGAGGGAAGATGGGACAGAGAGAGGGAGGGAGGGACAGAGGGAGAGGGCGACAGAGGGAGAGGGAGGCAGGGACGGAGGGAAAAGGAGTGTGGGACAGATGCAGAGGGAGGGTGGGATAGAGGGAGATCGATCGAGGGGCAGAGGGAGAGGGAGATGGAGGGCGGGACAGAGGGAGATGGAGAGCGAGGGTGGGACAGAGGGAGATGGAGAGCGAGGGTGGGATAGAGGGTGAGGGAGGGTGGGACATAGGGAGCGTGTGGGAGGGAGGGAGCGGGTGGGAGGGAGGGAGGGACAGAGAGAGAGAGAGAGGGAGGGAGGGACAGAGACAGAGGGAGGGAGGGAAAGAGAGACCGAGGGAGGGTATGAGAGAGGGAGGGAGGGAGAGACAGAGAGAGAGAGGGAGGGAGGTACAGAGAGAGGGAGGGAAGATGGGACAGAGAGGGGGAAGGAAGATGGGACAGAGAGAGGGTGGGAAGGACAGAGGGAGAGGGAGGGAGGGGCAGAGGGAGAGTGAGGCAGGGACAGAGGGAAAGGGAGGGTGGGACAGTTGCAGAGGGAGGGTGGGATAGAGGGATAGCTATGGAGGGTCAGAGGGAGAGGGTCGAAGGGACAGAGGGAGAGTGAGGGTGGGACAGAGGGAGATGGAGAGGGAGGGTGGGATAGGGGGTGAGAGAGGGTGGGACAGAGGGAGCGGGAAGATGGGACAGATGGAGAGGGAGGGAGGGAGTGAGGGACAGAGAGAGAGGGAGGGAGGGACAGAGAGAGAGAGGGAGGGAGGGACAGAGAGAGGGAGGGAGGGGCAGGGAGAGAGGAGGAGGAAGGGACAGAGGGAGAGAGGGAGGGAGGGAGGGACAGAGAGAGAGAGGGAGGGAGGGACAGAGAGAGAGGGAGGGATGGACAGAGTGTGAGAGGGAGGTAGGGACAGAGAGAAAGAGAGAGGGATGGAGAGAGAGGGAGGGTGGGACAGAGAGAGAGAAAGAGAAAGGGACAGAGAGAGACAGAGAGAGAGATGGACAAAGAGAGAGAGGGGGGGACAGAGAGTGAGAGGGAGGGAGGGACAGAGAGAGAGGGAGGGACAGAGAGAGAGGGAGGGAGGGACAGAGAGAGAGGGAGGGACAGAGAGGGAGGGAGGGACAGAGAGGGAGGGAGGGACAGAGAGAGAGACGGAGGGAGGGACAGAGAGAGAGAGGGAGATGGAGGGACAGAGAGAGGGAGGGAGGTACGGGGAGAGAGAAGGAGGAAGGGACAGAGAGAAAGAGGGAGGGATGGACAGAGAGAGAGAGGGAGGGAGGGACAGAGAGAGAGAGGGAGGGAGGGACAGAGAGAGAGAGGGAGGGAGGGACAGAGAGAGGGAGGGAAGATGGGACAGAGAGAGGGAGGGAGGGACAGAGGGAGAGGGCGACAGAGGGAGAGGGAGGCAGGGACGGAGGGAAAAGGAGTGTGGGACAGATGCAGAGGGAGGGTGGGATAGAGGGAGATCGATCGAGGGGCAGAGGGAGAGGGAGATGGAGGGCGGGACAGAGGGAGATGGAGAGCGAGGGTGGGACAGAGGGAGATGGAGAGCGAGGGTGGGATAGAGGGTGAGGGAGGGTGGGACATAGGGAGCGTGTGGGAGGGAGGGAGCGGGTGGGAGGGAGGGAGGGACAGAGAGAGAGAGAGAGGGAGGGAGGTACAGAGAGAGGGAGGGAAGATGGGACAGAGAGGGGGAAGGAAGATGGGACAGAGAGAGGGTGGGAAGGACAGAGGGAGAGGGAGGGAGGGGCAGAGGGAGAGTGAGGCAGGGACAGAGGGAAAGGGAGGGTGGGACAGAAGCAGAGGGAGGGTGGGATAGAGGGATAGCTATGGAGGGTCAGAGGGAGAGGGTCGAAGGGACAGAGGGAGAGGGAGGGTGGGACAGAGGGAGATGGAGAGGGAGGGTGGGATAGGGGGTGAGAGAGGGTGGGACAGAGGGAGTGGGAGGGTGGGACAGATGGAGAGGGAGGGAGGGAGCGAGGGACAGAGAGAGAGGGAGGGAGGGACAGAGAGAGAGAGGGAGGGAGGGACAGAGAGAGGGAGGGAGGGGCAGGGAGAGAGGAGGAGGAAGGGACAGAGGGAGAGAGGGAGGGAGGGAGGGACAGAGAGAGAGAGGGAGGGAGGGACAGAGAGAGAGGGAGGGATGGACAGAGTGTGAGAGGGAGGTAGGGACAGAGAGAAAGAGAGAGGGATGGAGAGAGAGGGAGGGTGGGACAGAGAGAGAGAAAGAGAAAGGGACAGAGAGAGACAGAGAGAGAGATGGACAAAGAGAGAGAGGGGGGGACAGAGAGTGAGAGGGAGGGAGGGACAGAGAGAGAGGGAGGGACAGAGAGAGAGGGAGGGAGGGACAGAGAGAGAGGGAGGGACAGAGAGGGAGGGAGGGACAGAGAGGGAGGGAGGGACAGAGAGAGAGACGGAGGGAGGGACAGAGAGAGAGAGGGAGATGGAGGGACAGAGAGAGGGAGGGAGGTACGGGGAGAGAGAAGGAGGAAGGGACAGAGAGAAAGAGGGAGGGATGGACAGAGAGAGAGAGGGAGGGAGGGACAGAGAGAAAGAGAGAGGGACAGAGAGAGAGGGAGGGTGGGGCAGAGAGAGAGAAAGAGAGAGGGACAGAGAGAGACAGAGAGAGTGAGAGAGGGGGAGGGACAGAGAGAGATGGACAGAGAGAGAGAGAGAGGGACAGAGAGAGAGGGAGGGAGGGACAGAGAATGAGAGGGAGGGAGGGAGGGACAGAGAGAGATGGAGGGAAGGACAGAGAGACAGAGAGAGAGGGAGGGAGGGACAGAGAGAGAGACGGAGGGAGGGACAGAGAGACAGAGAGAGAGGGAGGGAGGGACAGAGAGAGGGAGGAAGGTTTGGGGAGAGAGAAGGAGGAAGGGACAGAGAGAAAGAGGGAGGGAGAGACAGAGAGAGAGAGGGAGGGAGGGACAGAGAGAGGGAAGGAAGATGGGACAGAGAGAGGGAGGGAGGGAGGGACAGAGGGAGAGGGACGGATGGAGGGACAGAGGGAGAGGGGGAGAGAGGGAGAGGGAGGCAGGGACAGCGGGAAAAGGAGTGTGGGACAGATGTAGAGGGAGATCAATCGAGGGGCAGAGGGAGAGGGAGATGGAGGGTGGGACAGAGGGAGATGGAGAGTGAGGGTGGGATAAGGGTGAGGGAGGGTGGGACAGAGGGAGCAGGAGGGTGGGACAGAGGGACAGAGAGAGAGAGGGAGGGAGGGAAAGAGAGAGGGAGGGAGGGAAAGAGAGAGGGAGGGAGGGAAAGAGAGAGGGAGGGAGGGAAAGAGAGAGGGAGGGAGGGAAAGAGAGAGGGAGGGAGGGAAAGAGAGAGGGAGGGAGGGAAAGAGAGAGGGAGGGAGGGTATGAGAGAGGGAGGGAGGGAGAGACAGAGAGAGAGAGGGAAGTTGGGACAGAGAGGGGGCGGGAGGGACAAATTGAGAGGGAGGGAGGGGCAGAGGGAGAGTGAGGCAGGGACAGAGGGAAAGGGAGGGTGGGACAGATGCAGAGGGAGGGTGGGATAGAGCGATAGCGATGGAGTTGCAGAGGGAGAGGGTCGAAGGGACAGAGGGAGAGTGAGGGTGGGACAGAGGGAGAGGGAGGGTGGGACAGAGGGAGATGGAGAGGGAGGGTGGGATAGGGGGAGCGGGAGGGTGGGACAGATGGAGAGGGTGGGAGGGAGTGAGGGACAGAGAGAGAGGGAGGGAAGGACAGAGAGAGAGAGGGAGGGAGGGAGTGAGGGACAGAGAGAGAGGGAGGGAAGGACAGAGAGAGAGAGGGAGGGAGGGACAGAGAGAGAGAGAGGGAGGGAGGGACAGAGAGAGAGAGAGGGAGGGACAGAGAGAGAGAGGAAGGGAGGGACAGAGAGAGAGAGGGAGGGACAGAGAGGGATGGAATAGGGACAGAGAGAGAGAGGGAGGGAGGGACAGAGAGAAAGAGAGAGTGACAGAGAGTGAGGGAGGGTGGGACAGAGGGAGAGAAAGAGAGAGGGACAGAGAGAGAGATGGACAGAGAGAGAGAGAGAGGGGGAGGGACAGAGAGAGTCAGAGAGAGAGATGGACAGAGAGAGAGAGAGAGAGGGACAGAGAGAGAGAGAGAGAGGGACAGAGAGAGAGGGAGGGAGGGACAGAGAGAGAGAGAGAGAGGGAGGGAGGGACAGAGAGAAAGAGGGAGGGAGGCACAGAGAGAGTGAGGGAGGGCGGGACAGAGAGACAGAGGGAGGGAGGGAAAGAGAGAGGGAGGGATGATGGGACAGAGAGAGAGAGAGAGGGAGGGAGGGACAGAGAGAGAGAGAGAGAGGGACAGAGAGAGAGGGAGGGAGGGACAGGGAATGAGAGGGAGAGAGGGAGGGAGGGACAGAGAGAGAGAGACGGAGGGAGGGACAGAGAGAGAGGGAGGGAGGGACAGAAGAGGGAGGGAGGTATGGGGAGAGAGAAGGAGGAAGGGTCCGAGAGAAAGAGGGAGGGAGGGACAGAGAGAGTGAGGGAGGGCGGGACAGAGAGACAGAGGGAGGGAGGGAAAGAGAGAGGGAGGGAGGGAGAGACAGAGAGAGAGATGGAGGGAGGGACAGAGAGAGAGGGAGGGAGGGACAGAGAGAGGGAGGGAGGGACAGAGAGAGAGGGAGGGAGGGAGGGACAGAGGGAGAGGGAGGGAGGGAGGGACAGAGGGAGAGGGGGACAGAGGGAGAGGGAGGCAGGGACAGAGGGAAAAGGAGTGTGGGACAGATGCAGCGGATGGGTCGGATAGAGGGAGTGCGATCGAGGGGCAGAGGGAGAGGGAGATGGAGGGTGGGACAGAGGGAGATGGAGATGTGGGTGGGATAGAGGGTGAGGGAGGGTGGGATAGAGGGTGAGGGAGGGTGGGATAGAGGGTGAGGGAGGGTGGGACAGAGGGAGCGGGAGGGAGGGAGGGACAGAGAGAGGGGCAGGGTGGGACAGAGAGAGAGAGGGAGGGAGAGACACAGAGAGAGAGGGAGGGAGAGACACAGAGAGAGAGGGAGGGAGGGACAGAGAGAGAGAGGGAGGGAGGGACAGAGAGAGAGAGGGAGGGAGAGACAGAGAGAGAGAGGGAGGGAGGGACAGAGAGAGAGAGGGAGGGAGGGACAGAGAGAGAGAGGGAGGGAGAGACACAGAGAGAGAGGGAGGGAGAGACACAGAGAGAGAGGGAGGGAGGGACAGAGAGAGAGAGGGAGGGAGGGACAGAGAGAGAGAGGGAGGGAGAGACAGAGAGAGAGAGGGAGGGAGGGACAGAGAGAGAGAGGGAGAAGCGACAGACAGAGATGGAGGGAGGGACAGAGAGAGAGGGAGAGAGCGAGGGAGGGACAGAAAGAGGGAGGGAGGTACGGGGAGAGAGAAGGAGGAAGGGACAGAGATAAAGAGGGAGGGAGGGACAGAGAGTGAGGGAGGGAGGGACAGAGAGAGAGAGAGGGTGGGAGGGACAGAGAGAGAGGGTGGGAGAGACAGAGAGAGAGGGAGGGAGGGATAGAGAGAGAGGGAGGGAGGGACAGAGAGAGAGGGAGGGAAGGACAGAGAGAGAGAGGGAGGGAGGGAGTGAGGGACAGAGAGAGAGGGAGGGAAGGACAGAGAGAGAGAGGGAGGGAGGGACAGAGAGAGAGAGAGGGAGGGAGGGACAGAGAGAGAGAGAGAGAGGGAGGGACAGAGAGAGAGAGGGAGGGACAGAGAGAGAGAGGGAGGGACAGAGAGGGAGGGAATAGGGACAGAGAGAG
>NC_054478.1:3551073-3611759 GCF_017639515.1 Carcharodon carcharias | reverse complement strand
GTGGGTGGGGGTGAGTGGGTGGGGGTGAGTGGGTGGGGGTCAGTAGGTGGGGGTGAGTGGGTGGGGGTGAGTGGGTGGGGGTCATTAGGTGAGGGTGAGTGGGTGGGTGAGTGGGTGGGGGTGAGTGGGTGGGTGAGTGGGTGGGTGAGTTGGTGGGTGAGTGGGTGGGTGAGTGGGTGGGTGAGTGGGTGGGGGTGAGTGGGTGGGTGAGTGGGTGGGTGAGTGGGTGGGGGTGAGTGGGTGGGGGTGAGTGGGTGGGTGAGTGGGTGGGGGTGAGTGGGTGGGTGAGTGGGTGGGTGAGTGGGTGGGTGAGTGGGAGGGGTGAGTGGGTGGGGTTCAGTAGGTGAGGGTGAGTGGGTGGGTGAGTGGGTGGGTGAGTGGGTGGGGGTGAGTGGGTGGGGGTGAGTGGGTGGGGGTCAGTAGGTGGGGGTGAGTGGGTGGGGGTGAGTGGGTTGGGTTGAGTGGGTTGGGGTCAGTAGGTGGGGGTGAGTAGGTGAGGGTGAGTGGGTGGGTGTGAGTCGGTGGGGGTGAGTGGGTGGGGGTGAGTGGGTGGGTGTGAGTGGGTGGGGATGAGTGGGTGAGGGTGAGTGGGTGTGGGTCATTAGGTGGGGGTGAGTGGGTGGGGATGAGTGGGTGGGGGTCATTAGGTGAGGGTGAGTGGGTGGGTGAGTGGGTGGGGGTGAGTGGGGGGGTGAGTGGGTGGGGGTGAGTGGGTGGGGGTGAGTGGGTGCGGGTCATTAGGTGAGGGTGAGTGGGTGGGTGAGTGGGTGGGTGAGTGGGTGGGTGAGTGGGTGGGTGAGTGGATGGGGATGAGTGGGTGGGGGTCAGTAGGTGAGGGTGAGTGGGTGGGGGTCAGTAGGTGAGGGTGAGTGGGTGGGGGTGAGTGGGTGGGGGTGAGTGGGTGGGTGATTGGGTGGGGATGAGTGGGTGGCGGTCAGTAGGTGAGGGTGAGTGGGTGGGTGAGTGGGTGGGTGAGTGGGTGGGTGAGTGGGTGGGGGTGAGTGGGTGGGGGTCAGTAGGTGAGGGTGAGTGGGTGGGGGTGAGTGGGTGGGGGTCAGTAGGTGAGGGTGAGTGGGTGGGTGAGTGGGTGAGTGGGTGGGTGAGTGGGTGGGGGTCAGTAGTTGAGGGTGAGTGGGTGGGGGTGAGTGGGTGAGGGTGAGTGGGTGGGGGTCAGTAGGTGAGGGTGATTGGGTGGGTGAGTGGGTGGGTGAGTGGGTGGGGGTCAGTAGGTGAGGGTGAGTGGGTGGGGGTGAGTGGGTGAGGGTGAGTGGGTGGGGTCAGTAGATGAGGGTGAGTGGGTGAGGGTGAGTGGGTGGGGGTGAGTGGGTGAGGGTGAGTGGGTGGGGATGAGTGGGTGAGGGTGAGTGGGTGGGGTCAGTAGGTGAGGGTGAGTGGGTGGGTGAGTGGGTGGGGGTGAGTGGGTGGGGGTCAGTAGGTGAGGTTGAGTGGGTGGTTGAGTGGTTGGGGGTGAGTGGGTGGGGGTGAGTGGGTGGGGGTGAGTGGGTGGGGGTGAGTGGGTGGGGGTCAGTAGGTGAGGGTGAGTGGGTGGGGGTGAGTGGGTGGGGGTGAGTGGGTGGGGGTGAGTGGGTGGGGGTCAGTAGGTGAGGGTGAGTGGGTGGGGGTGAGTGGGTGGGGGTCAGTAGGTGAGGTTGAGTGGGTGGGTGAGTGGTTGGGGGTGAGTGGGTGAGGGTGAGTGGGTGGGGGTGAGTGGGTGGGGGTCAGTAGGTGAGGGTGAGTGGGTGGGTGAGTGGGTGGGGGTGAGTGGGTGGGGATCAGTAGGTGAGGGTGAGTGGGTGGGGGTGAGTGGGTGGGGGTGAGTGGGTGGGGGTGAGTGGGTGAGGGTGAGTGGGTGAGGGTGAGTGGGTGGGGATAAGTGGGTGGGGGTGAGTGGGTGAGGGTGAGTGGGTGAGGGTGAGTGGGTGGGGATGAGTGGGTGGGGGTGAGTGGGTGAGGGTGAGTGGGTGGGTGAGTGGGTGGGGGTGAGTGGGTGGGGGTGAGTGGGTGAGGGTGAGTGGGTGAGGGTGAGTGGGTGGGGGTGAGTGGGTGGGGATGAGTGGGTGGGGGTGAGTGGGTGAGGGTGAGTGGGTGAGGGTGAGTGGGTGGGGGTGAGTGGGTGGGTGAGTGGGTGGGGGTGAGTGGGTGGGGGTGAGTGGGTGAGGGTGAGCGGGTGGGGGTGAGTGGGTGGGGGTGAGTGGGTGGGGGTGAGTGGGTGGGTGAGTGGGTGGGTGAGTGGGTGAGGGTGAGTTGGCTGGAGAGTGGGTGGGGGTGAGTGGGTGGGGGTGAGTGGGTGGGGGTGAGTGGGTGGGTGAGTGGGTGGGTGAGTGGGTGGGGGTGAGTGGGTGGGGGTGAGTGGGTGGGTGAGTGGGTGGGTTAGTGGGTGGGGGTCAGTAGGTGAGGGTGAGTGGGTGGGTTAGGGTGAGTGCGTGGGTGAGTGGGTGGGGGTGAGTGGGTGGGGGTCAGTAGGTGAGGGTGAGTGGGTGGGTGAGTGGGTGGGGGTCAGTAGGTGAGGGTGAGCGGCTGGGTGAGGGTGAGTGGGTGGGTGAGTGGGTGGGGGTGAGTGGGTGGGTGAGTGGGTGGGTGAGTGGGTGGGGGTGAGTGGGTGGGGGTCAGTAGGTGAGGGTGAGTGGGTGGGTGAGTGGGTGGGGGTGAGTGGGTGGGTGTGAGAGGGTGGGGGTGAGTGGGTGGGGATGAGTGGGTGGGGGTCAGTAGGTGAGGGTGAGTGGGTGGGGGTCAGTGGGTGGGGGTCAGTACGTGGGGGTGAGTGGGTGGGGGTGAGTGGGTGGGGATGAGTGGGTGGGGGTGAGTGGGTGGGGGTCAGTATGTGAGGGTGAGTGGGTGGGGGTGAGTGGGTGGGGGTCAGTAGGTGGGGGTGAGTGGGTGGGGGTGAGTGGGTGGGGGTCAGTAGGTGGGGGTGAGTGGGTGGGGGTGAGTGGGTGGGGGTCATTAGGTGAGGGTGAGTGGGTGGGTGAGTGGGTGGGGGTGAGTGGGTGGGTGAGTGGGTGGGTGAGTGGGTGGGGGTGAGTGGGTGGGTGAGTGGGTGGGTGAGTCGGTGGGTGAGTGGGTGGGGGTGAGTGGGTGGGGGTGAGTGGGTGGGGGTCAGTAGGTGAGGGTGAGTGGGTGGGTGAGGGTGAGTGGGTGGGTGAGTGGGTGGGGGTGAGTGGGTGGGGGTGAGTGGGTGGGGGTGAGTGGGTGGGTGAGTGGGTGGGGGTGAGTGGGTGGGGGTGAGTGGGTGGGTGAGTGGGTGGGTTAGTGGGTGGGGGTCAGTAGGTGAGGGTGAGTGGGTGGGTTAGGGTGAGTGCGTGGGTGAGTGGGTGGGGGTGAGTGGGTGGGGGTCAGTAGGTGAGGGTGAGTGGGTGGGTGAGTGGGTGGGGGTCAGTAGGTGAGGGTGAGCGGCTGGGTGAGGGTGAGTGGGTGGGTGAGTGGGTGGGGGTGAGTGGGTGGGTGAGTGGGTGGGTGAGTGGGTGGGGGTGAGTGGGTGGGGGTCAGTAGGTGAGGGTGAGTGGGTGGGTGAGTGGGTGGGGGTGAGTGGGTGGGGGTGAGAGGGTGGGGGTGAGTGGGTGGGGATGAGTGGGTGGGGGTCAGTAGGTGAGGGTGAGTGGGTGGGGGTCAGTGGGTGGGGGTCAGTACGTGGGGGTGAGTGGGTGGGGGTGAGTGGGTGGGTGAGTGGTTGGGGGTGAGTGGGTGGGGGTGAGTGGGTGGGGGTGAGTGGGTGGGGGTCAGTAGGTGAGGGTGAGTGGGTGGGGGTGAGTGGGTGGGGGTGAGTGGGTGGGGGTGAGTGGGTGGGGTTGAGTGGGTGGGGGTCAGTAGTTGAGGGTGAGTGGGTGGGGGTGAGTGGGTGGGGGTCAGTAGGTGAGGGTGAGTGGGTGGGGGTCAGTGGGTGGGGGTCAGTAGGTGAGGGTGAGTGGGTGGGTGAGTGGGTGGGGGTTTGTGTGTGGGGGTCAGTAGGTGAGGGTGAGTGGGTGTGTGAGTGGGTGGGGGTGAGTGGGTGGGGGTCAGTAGGTGGGTGTGGGTGGGTGAGGGTGAGTTGGTGGGTGAGTGGGTGAGTGTGAGTGGGTGGGGGTGAGTAGGTGGGTGTGGGTGGGTGAGGGTGAGTGGGTGGGTGAGTGGGTGAGGGTGAGTGGGTGGGGGTCAGTAGGTGAGGGTGAGTGGGTGGGGGTGAGTGGGTGGGGGTGAGTGGGTGGGGGTGAGTGGGTGAGGGTGAGTGGGTGGGGATGAGTGGGTGGGGGTGAGTGGGTGAGGGTGAGTGGGTGAGGGTGAGTGGGTGGGGATGAGTGGGTGTGGGTGAGTGGGTGAGGGTGAGTGGGTGTGTGAGTGGGTGGGGGTGAGTGGGTGAGGGTGAGTGGGTGAGGGTGAGTGGGTGGGGGTGAGTGGGTGGGGATGAGTGGGTGGGGGTGAGTGGGTGAGGGTGAGTGGGTGAGGGTGAGTGGGTGGGGATGAGTGGGTGGGGGTGAGTGGGTGGGTGAGTGGGTGGGGGTGAGTGGGTGGGGGTGAGTGGGTGAGGGTGAGTGGGTGAGGGTGAGCGGGTGGGGGGTGAGTGGGTGGGGGTGAGTGGGTGGGGGTGAGTGGGTGGGTGAGTGGGTGAGGGTGAGTGGGTGGGTGAGTGGGTGGGGGTGAGTGGGTGGGGGTGAGTGGGTGGGGGTGAGTTGGTGGGGGTGAGTGGGTGGGTGAGTGGGTGGGGGTGAGTGGGTGAGGGTGAGTGGGTGGGTGAGTGGGTGGGTTAGTGGGTGGGGGTCAGTAGGTGAGGGTGAGTGGGTGGGTGAGGGTGAGTGGGTGGGTGAGTGGGTGGGGGTGAGTGGGTGGGGGTCAGTAGGTGAGGGTGAGTGGGTGGGTGAGTGGGTGGGGGTCAGTAGGTGAGGGTGAGTGGCTGGGTGAGGGTGAGTGGGTGGGTGAGTGGGTGGGGGTGAGTGGGTGGGGGTGAGTGGGTGGGGGTCAGTAGGTGAGGGTGAGTGGGTGAGGGTGAGTGGGTGGGTGAGTGGGTGGGGGTCAGTAGGTGAGGGTCAGTAGGTGAGGGTGAGTGGGTTGGTGAGTGGGTGATCGTGAGTGGGTGAGGGTCAGTAGGTGAGGGTGAGTGGGTGGGTGAGTGGGTGGGAGTGAGTGGGTGGGGGTCAGTAGGTGAGGGTGAGTGGGTGGGTGAGTGGGTGGGGGTGAGTGGGTGGGGGTCAGTAGGTGAGGGTGAGTGGGTGGGGGTGAGTGGGTGAGGGTGAGTGGGTGGGGATGAGAGGGTGGGGTTGAGTTGGTGAGGGTGAGTGGGTGAGCGTGAGTGGGTGAGGGTGAGTGGGTGGGGATGAGTGGGTGGGGGTGAGTGGGTGAGGGTGAGTGGGTGGGTGAGTGGGTGGGGGTGAGTGGGTGGGGGTCAGTGGGTGAGGGTGAGTGGGTGAGGGTGAGTGGGTGGGGATGAGTGGGTGGGGGTGAGTGGGTGAGGGTGAGTGGGTGAGGGTGAGTGGGTGAGGGTGAGTGGGTGAGGGTGAGTGGGTGGGGATGAGTGGGTGGGTGAGTGGGTGGGGGTGAGTGGGTGGGGGTGAGTGGGTGGGGGTGAGTGGGTGAGGGTGAGTTGGTGTGGGTGAGTGGGTGGGGGTGAGTGGGTGGGGGTGAGTGGGTGGGTGAGTGAGTGAGGGTGAGTGGGTGGGTGAGTGGGTGGGGATGAGTGGGTGGGTGAGTGAGTGGGTGGGTGAGTGGGTGGGGGTGAGTGGGTGGGGGTGAGTGGGTGGGGATGAGTGGGTCGGGGTGAGTGTGTGGGGGTCAGTAGGTGAGGGTGAGTGGGTGGGTGAGTGGTTGGGGATGAGTGGGTGGGGGTGAGAGGGTGTGTGTCAGTAGGTGGGGGTGAGTGGGTGGGGGTGAGTGGTTGGGGGTGAGTGGGTGGGGATGAGTGGGTGGGGGTCAGTAGGTGAGGGTGAGTGGGTGGGGGTGAGTGGGTGGGGGTGAGAGGGTCGGGGTGAGTGGGTGGGTGAGTGGGTGGGGGTGAGTGGGTGGGGGTGAGTGGGTGGGGGTCAGTAGGTGAGGGTGAGTGGGTGCGTGAGTGGGTGGGGATGAGTGGGTGGGGGTCAGTAGGTGAGGGTGAGTGGGTGGGTGAGTGGGTGGGGGTGAGTGGATGGGGGTGAGTGGGTCGGGGTGAGTGGGTGGGTGAGTGGGTGGGAGTGAGTGGGTGGGGATGAGTGGGTTGGGATGAGTGGGTGGGGGTGAGTGGGTGGGGGTCAGTAGGTGGGGGTGGGTGGGTGGGGGTGAGTGGGTGGGTGAGTGGGTGGGGGTGAGTGGATGGGGGTCAGTAGGTGAGGGTGAGTGGGTGGGTGAGTGGGTGGGTAAGTGGGTGGGGGTGAGTGGGTGGGGGTGAGTGGGTGGGGATGAGTGGGTGGGTGTCAGTAGGTGATGGTGAGTGGGTGGGGGTGAGTGGGTGGGGGTCAGTAGGTGAGGGTGAGGTGGTGGGGTTGAGTGTGTGGGGATGATTGGGTGGGGGTCAGTAGGTGAGGGTGAGTGGGTGGGGGAGAGTGGGTGGTGGTCAGTAGGTGAGGGTGAGTGGGTGGGGGTAAGTGGGTGGGGATGAGTGGGTGGGGGTGAGTGGGTGTGGGTCAGTAGGTGAGGGTGAGTGGGTGGGTGAGTGGGTGGGGATGAGTGGGTGGGGTGAGTGGGTGGGGGTGAGTGGGTGGGGGTCATTTGGTGAGGGTGAGTGGGTGGGTGAGTGGGTGGGGGTGAGTGGGTGGGGGTGAGAGGGTGGGGGTGAGTGGGTGGGGATGAGTGGGTGGGGGTCAGTAGGTGAGGGTGAGTGGGTGGGGATGAGTGGGTGGGGGTCAGTAGGTGAGGGTGAGTGGGTGGGGGTGAGTGGGTGGGGGTCAGTAGGTGGGGGTGAGTGGGTGGGGGTGAGTGGGTGGGGATGAGTGGGTGGGGGGTGAGTGGGTGGGGGTCAGTAGGTGAGGGTGAGTGGGTGGGGGTGAGTAGGTGGGGGTGAGTGGGTGGGGGTGAGTGGGTGGGGGTGAGTGGGTGGGGGTCAGTAGGTGGGGGTGAGTGGGTGGGGGTGAGTGGGTGGGGGTCATTAGGTGAGGGTGAGTGGGTGGGTGAGTGGGTGGGGGTGAGTGGGTGGGTGAGTGGGTGGGTGAGTGGGTGGGTGAGTGGGTGGGTGAGTTGGTGGGTGAGTGGGTGGGTGAGTGGGTGGGTGAGTGGGTGGGGGTGAGTGGGTGGGTGAGTGGGTGGGTGAGTGGGTGGGGGTGAGTGGGTGGGGGTGAGTGGGTGGGTGAGTGGGTGGGGGTGAGTGGGTGGGTGAGTGGGTGGGTGAGTGGGTGGGTGAGTGGGAGGGGTGAGTGGGTGGGGTTCAGTAGGTGAGGGTGAGTGGGTGGGTGAGTGGGTGGGGGTGAGTGGGTGGGGGTGAGTGGGTGGGGGTCAGTAGGTGGGGGTGAGTGGGTGGGGGTGAGTGGGTTGGGTTGAGTGGGTTGGGGTCAGTAGGTGGGGGTGAGTAGGTGAGGGTGAGTGGGTGGGTGTGAGTCGGTGGGGGTGAGTGGGTGGGGGTGAGTGGGTGGGTGTGAGTGGGTGGGGATGAGTGGGTGAGGGTGAGTGTGTGTGGGTCATTAGGTGGGGGTGAGTGGGTGGGGATGAGTGGGTGGGGGTCATTAGGTGAGGGTGAGTGGGTGGGTGAGTGGGTGGGGGTGAGTGGGGGGGTGAGTGGGTGGGGGTGAGTTGGTGGGGGTGAGTGGGTGCGGGTCATTAGGTGAGGGTGAGTGGGTGGGTGAGTGGGTGGGTGAGTGGGTGGGTGAGTGGGTTGGTGAGTGGATGGGGATGAGTGGGTGGGGGTCAGTAGGTGAGGGTGAGTGGGTGGGGGTCAGTAGGTGAGGGTGAGTGGGTGGGGGTGAGTGGGTGGGGGTGAGTGGGTGGGTGATTGGGTGGGGATGAGTGGGTGGCGGTCAGTAGGTGAGGGTGAGTGGGTGGGTGAGTGGGTGGGTGAGTGGGTGGGTGAGTGGGTGGGGGTGAGTGGGTGGGGGTCAGTAGGTGAGGGTGAGTGGGTGGGGGTGAGTGGGTGGGGGTCAGTAGGTGAGGGTGAGTGGGTGGGTGAGTGGGTGAGTGGGTGGGTGAGTGGGTGGGGGTCAGTAGTTGAGGGTGAGTGGGTGGGGGTGAGTGGGTGAGGGTGAGTGGGTGGGGGTCAGTAGGTGAGGGTGATTGGGTGGGTGAGTGGGTGGGTGAGTGGGTGGGGGTCAGTAGGTGAGGGTGAGTGGGTGGGGGTGAGTGGGTGGGGGTGAGTGGGTGAGGGTGAGTGGGTGGGGTCAGTAGGTGAGGGTGAGTGGGTGAGGGTGAGTGGGTGGGGGTGAGTGGGTGAGGGTGAGTGGGTGGGGATGAGTGGGTGAGGGTGAGTGGGTGGGGTCAGTAGGTGAGGGTGAGTGGGTGGGTGAGTGGGTGGGGGTGAGTGGGTGGGGGTCAGTAGGTGAGGTTGAGTGGGTGGTTGAGTGGTTGGGGGTGAGTGGGTGGGGGTGAGTGGGTGGGGGTGAGTGGGTGGGGGTCAGTAGGTGAGGGTGAGTGGGTGGGGGTGAGTGGGTGGGGGTGAGTGGGTGGGGGTGAGTGGGTGGGGGTCAGTAGGTGAGGGTGAGTGGGTGGGGGTGAGTGGGTGGGGTCAGAAGGTGAGGTTGAGTGGGTGGGTGAGTGGTTGGGGGTGAGTGGGTGAGGGTGAGTGGGTGGGGGTGAGTGGGTGGGGGTCAGTAGGTGAGGGTGAGTGGGTGGGTGAGTGGGTGGGGGTGAGTGGGTGGGGGTCAGTAGGTGAGGGTGAGTGGGTGGGGGTGAGTGGGTGGGGGTGAGTGGGTGGGGGTGAGTGGGTGAGGGTGAGTGGGTGAGGGTGAGTGGGTGGGGATAAGTGGGTGGGTGTGAGTGGGTGAGGGTGAGTGGGTGAGGGTGAGTGGGTGGGGATGAGTGGGTGGGGGTGAGTGGGTGAGGGTGAGTGGGTGGGTGAGTGGGTGGGGGTGAGTGGGTGGGGGTGAGTGGGTGAGGGTGAGTGGGTGAGGGTGAGTGGGTGGGGGTGAGTGGGTGGGGATGAGTGGGTGGGGGTGAGTGGGTGAGGGTGAGTGGGTGAGGGTGAGTGGGTGGGGGTGAGTGGGTGGGTGAGTGGGTGGGGGTGAGTGGGTGGGGGTGAGTGGGTGAGGGTGAGCGGGTGGGGGTGAGTGGGTGGGGGTGAGTGGGTGGGGGTGAGTGGGTGGGTGAGTGGGTGGGTGAGTGGGTGAGGGTGAGTTGGCTGGAGAGTCGGTGGGGGTGATTTGGTGGGGGTGAGTGGGTGGGGGTGAGTGGGTGGGTGAGTGGGTGGGGGTGAGTGGGTGGGGGTGAGTGGGTGGGATGGTGGGTGGGTTAGTGGGTGGGGGTCAGTAGGTGAGGGTGAGTGGGTGGGTTAGGGTGAGTGCGTGGGTGAGTGGGTGGGGGTGAGTGGGTGGGGGTCAGTAGGTGAGGGTGAGTGGGTGGGTGAGTGGGTGGGGGTCAGTAGGTGAGGGTGAGCGGCTGGGTGAGGGTGAGTGGGTGGGTGAGTGGGTGGGGGTGAGTGGGTGGGTGAGTGGGTGGGTGAGTGGGTGGGGGTGAGTGGGTGGGGGTCAGTAGGTGAGGGTGAGTGGGTGGGTGAGTGGGTGGGGGTGAGTGGGTGGGGGTGAGAGGGTGGGGGTGAGTGGGTGGGGATGAGTGGGTGGGGGTCAGTAGGTGAGGGTGAGTGGGTGGGGGTCAGTGGGTGGGGGTCAGTACGTGGGGGTGAGTGGGTGGGGGTGAGTGGGTGGGGATGAGTGGGTGGGGGTGAGTGGGTGGGGGTCAGTATGTGAGGGTGAGTGGGTGGGGGTGAGTGGGTGGGGGTCAGTAGGTGGGGGTGAGTGGGTGTGGGTGAGTGGGTGGGGGTCAGTAGGTGGGGGTGAGTGGGTGGGGGTGAGTGGGTGGGGGTCATTAGGTGAGGGTGAGTGGGTGGGTGAGTGGGTGGGGGTGAGTGGGTGGGTGAGTGGGTGGGTGAGTGGGTGGGGGTGTGTGGGTGGGTGAGTGGGTGGGTGAGTCGGTGGGTGAGTGGGTGGGGGTGAGTGGGTGGGGGTGAGTGGGTGGGGGTCAGTAGGTGAGGGTGAGTGGGTGGGTGAGTGGGTGGGTGAGTGGGTGTGGTTGAGTGGGTGGGGGTGAGTGGGTGGTTTCAGTACGTGAGGGTGATTGGGTGGGTGAGTAGGTGGGGATGAGTGGGTGGGGTGAGTGGGTGAGGGTGAGTGGGTGGGGGTCAGTAGGTGGGGGTGAGTGGGTGGGGGTGAGTGGGTGAGGGTGAGTGGGTGGGGGTCAGTAGGTGGGGGTGAGTAGGTGAGGGTGAGTGGGTGGGTGTGAGTGGGTGGGGGTGAGTGGGTGGGGGTGAGTGGGTGGGTGTGAGTGGGTGGGGATGAGTGGGTGAGGGTGAGTGGGTGGGGGTCAGTAGGTGAGGGTGAGTGGGTGGGGGTGAGTGGGTGGGGTTCAGTAGGTGAGGGTGAGTGGGTGGGGATGAGTGGGTGGGGGTCATTAGGTGAGGGTGAGTGGGTGGGTGAGTGGGTGGGGGTGAGTGGGTGGGGGTGAGTGGGTGGGGGTCATTAGGTGAGGGTGAGTGGGTGGGTGAGTGGGTGGGGATGAGTGGGTGGGGGTCAGTAGGTGAGGGTGAGTGGGTGGGTGAGTGGGTGGGTGAGTGGGTGGGTGAGTGGGTGGGTGAGTGGGTGGGGGTGATTGGGTGGGGGTCAGTAGGTGAGGGTGAGTGGGTGGGGGTGAGTGGGTGGGTGAGTGGGTGGGGATGAGTGGGTGGCGGTCAGTAGGTGAGGGTGAGTGGGTGGGTGAGTGGGTGGGTGAGTGGGTGGGAGTGAGTGGGTGGGGGTCAGTAGGTGAGGGTGAGTGGGTGGGGGTGAGTGGGTGGGGGTCAGTAGGTGAGGGTGAGTGGGTGGGTGAGTGGGTGGGTGGGGGTCAGTAGTTGAGGGTGAGTGGGTGGGGGTGAGTGGGTGAGGGTGAGTGCGTGGGGGTCAGTAGGTGAGGGTGAGTGGGTGGGGATGAGTGGGTGGGGGTCAGTAGGTGAGGGTGATTGGGTGGGTGAGTGGGTGGGTGAGTGGGTGGGGGTCAGTAGGTGAGGGTGAGTTGGTGGGGGTGAGTGGGTGAGGGTGAGTGGGTGGGGTCAGTAGGTGAGGGTGAGTGGGTGAGGGTGAGTGGGTGGGGGTGAGTGGGTGAGGGTGAGTGGGTGGGGATGAGTGGGTGAGGGTGTGGGTGGGGTCAGTAGGTGAGGGTGATGGGTGGGTGAGTGGGTGGGGGTGAGTGGGTGGGGGTCAGTAGGTGAGTTTGAGTGGGTGGGTGAGTGGGTGGGGGTGAGTGGGTGGGGGTGAGTGGGTGGGGGTCAGTAGGTGAGAGTGAGTGGGTGGGGGTGAGTGGGTGGGGGTGAGTGGGTGGGGGTGAGTGGGTGGGGGTCAGTAGGTGAGGGTGAGTGGGTGGGGGTGAGTGGGTGGGGGTCAGTAGGTGAGGTTGAGTGGGTGGGTGAGTGGTTGTGGGTGAGTGGGTGAGGGTGAGTGGGTGGGGGTGAGTGGGTGGGGGTCAGTATGTGAGGGTGAGTGGGTGGGTGAGTGGGTGGGGCTGAGTGGGTGGGGGTCAGTAGGTGAGGGTGAGTGGGTGGGGGTGAGTGGGTGGGGGTGAGTGGGTGAGGGTCAGTAGGTGAGGGTGAGTGGGTGGGGGTGAGTGGGTGGGGGTCAGTAGGTGAGGTTGAGTGGGTGGGGGTGAGTGGGTGGAGTCAGTAGGTGAGGGTGAGTGGGTGGGGGTGAGTGGGTGGGGGTGAGTGGGTGAGGGTGAGTTGGTGAGGGTGAGTGGGTGGGGATGAGTGGGTGAGGGTGAGTGGGTGACGGTGAGTGGGTGAGGGTGAGTGGGTGAGGGTGAGTGGGTGGGGATGAGTGGGTGGGAATGAGTGGGTGGGGGTGAGTGGGTGAGGGTGAGTGGGTGGGGGTGAGTGGGTGGGGGTCAGTAGGTGAGGGTGAGTGGGTGGGGGTGAGTGGGTGGGGGTGAGTGGGTGGGGTCAGTAGGTGAGGGTGAGTGGGTGGGGGTGAGTGGGTGGGGGTGAGTGGGTGAGGGGTGAGTGGGTGAGGGTGAGTGGGTGGGGATGAGTGGGTGGGGGTGAGTGGGTGACGGTGAGTGGGTGAGGGTGAGTGGGTGAGGGTGAGTGGGTGAGGGTGAGTGGGTGGGGATGAGTGGGTGAGGGTGAGTGGGTGAGGGTGAGTGGGTGGGTGAGTGGGTGGGGGTGAGTGGGTGGCGGTGAGTGGGTGAGGGTGAGTGGGTGAGGGTGAGTGGGTGGGTGTGAGTGGGTGGGGGTGAGTGGTGGGGATGAGTGGGTGGGGGTGAGTGGGTGAGGGTGAGTGGGTGAGGGTGAGTGGGTGGGGATGAGTGTGTGGGGGTGAGTGGGTGGGTGAGTGGGTGGGTGAGTGGGTAGGGGTGAGTGGGTGGGGGTGAGTGGGTGGGGGTGAGTGGGTGGGGGTGAGTGGGTGGGGGTGAGTGGGTGGGTGAGTGGGTGGGGGTGAGTGGGTGAGGGTGAGTGGGTGGGTGAGTGGGTGGGTGAGTGGGTGGGGGTCAGTAGGTGAGGGTGAGTGGGTGGGTGAGGGTGAGTGGGTGGGTGAGAGGGTGGGGGTGAGTGGGTGGGGGTCAGTAGGTGAGGGTGAGTGGGTGGGTGAGTGGGTGGGGGTCAGTACGTGTGGGTGAGTGGCTGGGTGAGGGTGAGTGGGTGGGGAGTGTGTGGGGGTGAGTGGGTGGGTGTGAGTGGGTGGGGGTCAGTAGGTGAGGGTGAGTGGGTGAGGGTGAGTGGGTGGGTGAGTGGGTGGGGGTCAGTAGGTGAGGGTGAGTGGGTGGGGGTGAGTGGGTGAGGGTGAGTGGGTGAGGGTGAGTGGGTGGGGATGAGTGGGTGGGGGTGAGTGGGTGGGGGTGGGTGGGTGGGGGTGAGTGGGTGAGGGTGAGTGGTTGAGTGTGAGTGGGTGAGGGTGAGTGGGTGGGGATGAGTGGGTAGGTGAGTGGGTGAGGGTGAGTGGGTGGGGGTGAGTGGGTGAGGGTGAGTTGGTGAGGGTGAGTGGGTGGGGGTGAGTGGGTGGGGGTGAGTGGGTGGGTGATTGGGTGAGGGTGAGTGGGTGGGTGAGTGGGTGGGGGTGAGTGGGTGGGTGAGTGGGTGGGTGAGGGGGTGGGGGTGAGTGGGTGGGGGTGAGTGGGTGGGTGAGTGGGTGGGGGTCAGTAGGTGAGGGTGATTGGTTGGGTGAGTGGGTGGGGGTCAGTAGGTGAGGGTGAGTGGCTGGGGGTGGGTGAGTGGGTGGGTGAGTGGGTGAGGGTCAGTAGGTGAGGGTGAGTGGGTAGGGGTGAGTGTGTGGTTGAGTGGGTGGGTGAGAGGGTGGGTGAGTGGGTGGGGGTGAGTGGGTGGGGGTGAGTGGGTGGGTGAGTGGGTGGGTGAGTGGGTGGGTCAGTAGGTGAGGGTGAGTGGGTGGGGGTTAGTAGGTGAGAGTGAGTGGGTGGGGGTGATTGGTTGGGGGTGAGTTGGTGGGTGAGTGGGTGGGTCAGTAGGTGAGGGTGAGTGGGTGGGGGTCAGTAGGTGGGGGTGAGTGGGTGGGGGTGAGTGGGTGAGGGTGAGTGGGTGGGGGTCAGTAGGTGGGGGTGAGTCGGTGAGGGTGAGTGGGTGGATGTGAGTGGGTGGGTGTGAGTGGGTGGGGATGAGTGGGTGAGGGTGAGTGGGTGGGGGTCAGTAGGTGAGTTTGAGTGGGTGGGGGTGAGTGGGTGGGGGTCAGTAGGTGAGGGTGAGTGGGTGGGGATAAGTGGGTGGGGGTCATTAGGTGAGGGTGAGTGGGTGGGTGAGTGGGTGGGGGTGAGTGGGGGGGTGAGTGGGTGGGGGTGAGTGGGTGGGGGTCATTAGGTGAGGGTGAGTGGGTGGGTGAGTGGGTGGGTGAGTGGGTGGGGGTGAGTGGGTGGGGGTGAGTGGGTGGGGGTCAGTAGGTGAGGGTGAGTGGGTGGGGGTGAGTGGGTGGGTGAGTGGGTGGGGATGAGTGGGTGGCGGTCAGTAGGTGAGGGTGAGTGGGTGGGTGAGTGGGTGGGTGAGTGGGTGGGGGTGAGTGGGTAGGGGTCAGTAGGTGAGGGTGAGTGGGTGGGGGTGAGTGGGTGGGGGTCAGTATGTGAGGGTGAGTGGGTGGGTGAGTGGGTGGGTGAGTGGGTGGGGGTCAGTAGTTGAGGGTGAGTGGGTGGGGGTGAGTGGGCGAGGGTGAGTGGGTGGGGGTCAGTAGGTGAGGGTGAGTGGGTGGGGGTGAGTGGGTGGGGGTCAGTAGGTGAGGGTGATTGGGTGGGTGAGTGGGTGGGTGAGTGGGTGGGGGTCAGTAGGTGAGGGTGAGTGGGTGGGGGTGAGTGGGTGAGGGTGAGTGGGTGGGGTCAGTAGGTGAGGGTGAGTGGGTGAGGGTGAGTGGGTGGGGGTGAGTGGGTGAGGGTGAGTGGGTGGGGATGAGTGGGTGAGGGTGAGTGGGTGGGGTCAGTAGGTGAGGGTGAGTGGGTGGGTGAGTGGGTGGGGGTGAGTGGGTGGGGGTCAGTAGGTGAGGTTGAGTGGGTGGGTGAGTGGGTGGGGGTGAGTGGGTGGGGGTGAGTGGGTGGGGGTCAGTAGGTGAGGGTGAGTGGGTGGGGGTGAGTGGGTGGGGGTGAGTGGGTGGGGGTCAGTAGGTGAGGGTGAGTGGTTGGGGGTGAGTGGGTGGGGGTCAGTAGGTGAGGTTGAGTGGGTGGGTGAGTGGTTGGGGGTGAGTGGGTGAGGGTGAGTGGGTGGGTGAGTGGGTGGGGGTGAGTGGGTGGGGGACAGTAGGTGAGGGTGAGTGGGTGGGGGTGAGTGGGTGGGGGTGAGTGGGTGGGGGTCAGTAGGTGAGGGTGAATGGGTGGGGGTGAGTGGGTGGGGGTCAGTAGGTGAGGGTGAGTGGTTGGGGGTGAGTGGGTGGGGTCAGTAGGTGAGGGTGAGTGAGTGGGGGTGAGTGGGTGGGGGTTAGTGGGTGAGGGTGAGTGGGTGAGGGTGAGTGGGTGGGGATGAGTGGGTGGGGGTGAGTGGGTGGGGGTGAGTGGGTGAGGGTGAGTGGCTGAGGGTGAGTGGGTGGGGGTGAGTGGGTGGGGATGAGTGGGTGGGGGTGAGTGGGTGAGGGTGAGTGGGTGGGGGTGAGTGGGTGGGGGTCAGTAGGTGAGGGTGAGTGGGTGGGGGTGAGTGGGTGGGGTCAGTATGTGAGGGTGAGTGGGTGGGGGTGAGTGGGTGGGGGTGAGTGGGTGGGGGTGAGTGGGTGAGGGTGAGTGGGTGGGGATGAGTGGGTGGGGGTGAGTGGGTGATGGTGAGTGGGTGAGGGTGAGTGGGTGGGGATGAGTGGGTGGGGGTGAGTGGGTGGGGGTGAGTGGGTGAGGGTGAGTGGGTGAGGGTGAGCGGTTGGGGGTGAGTGGGTGGGGGTGAGTGGGTGGGGGTGAGTGGGTGGGTGAGTGGGTGAGGGTGAGTGGGTGGGTGAGTGGGTGGGGGTGAGTGGGTGGGGGTGAGTGGGTGGGTGAGTGGGTGGGGGTGAGTGGGTGAGGGTGAGTGGGTGGGTGAGTGGGTGGGTGAGTGGGTGGGGGGTCAGTAGGTGAGGGTGAGTGGGTGGGAGAGGGTGAGTGGGTGGGTGAGTGGGTGGGGGTGAGTGGGTGGGGGTCAGTAGGTGAGGGTGTGTGGGTGGGTGAGTGGTTGGGGGTCAGTAGGTGAGGGTGAGTGGCTGGGTGAGGGTGAGTGGGTGGGTGAGTGGGTGGGGGTGAGTGGGTGGGGGTGAGTGGGTGGGGGTCAGTAGGTGAGGGTGAGTGGGTGAGGGTGAGTGGGTGGGTGAGTGGGTGGGGGTCAGTAGGTGAGGGTGAGTAGGTGAGGGTGAGTGGGTGGGTGAGTGGGTGAGGGTGAGTGGGTGAGGGTGAGTCGGTGGGGATGGGTGGGTGAGGGTGAGTGGGTGAGGGTGAGTGGGTGGATGTGAGTGGGTGAGGGTGAGTGGGTGAGGGTGAGTGGGTGAGGGTGAGTGGGTGAGGTTGAGTGGGTGAGGGTGAGTGGGTGTTGGTGAGTGGGTGAGGGTGAGTGGGTGAGGGTGAGTGGGTGAGGGTGAGGGTGAGTGGGTGAGGGTGAGGGTGAGTGGGTGAGGGTGAGTGGGTGAGGGTGAGTGGGTGGGGATGAGTGGGTGGGTGAGTGGGTGTGGGTGAGTGGGTGGGGGTGAGTGGGTGAGGGTGAGGGTGAGGGTGAGTGGGTGAGGGTGAGTGGGTGAGGGTGAGTGGGTGAGGGTGAGTGGGTGGGGGTGAGTGGGTGGGTGAGTGGGTGGGTGAGGGGGTGGGGATGAGTGGGTGGCGGTGAGTGGGTGGGGGTGAGTGGGTGGGGGTGAGTGGGTGTGGGTGAGTGGGTGGCGGTGAGTGGGTTGGTGAGTGGGTGGGGGTGAGTTGGTGAGGGTGAGTGGGTGGGTGAGTGGGTGGGTGAGTGGGTGGGGGTCAGTAGGTGAGGGTGAGTGGGTGGGGGTGAGTGGGTGGGGGTGAGTGGGTGGGGGTCAGTAGGTGAGGGTGAGTGGGTGGGTGAGTGGGTGGGGGTTTGTGTGTGGGGGTCAGTAGGTGAGGGTGAGTGGGTGTGTGAGTGGGTGGGGGTGAGTGGGTGGGGGTCAGTAGGTGGGTGTGGGTGGGTGAGGGTGAGTTGGTGGGTGAGTGGGTGAGGGTGAGTGGGTGGGGGTGAGTAGGTGGGTGTGGGTGGGTGAGGGTGAGTGGGTGGGTGAGTGGGTGAGGGTGAGTGGGTGGGGGTGAGTGGGTGGGGGTCAGTAGGTGAGGGTGAGTGGTTGAGGGTGAGTGGGTGGGTGAGTGGGTGGGGGTCAGTAGGTGAGGATGAGTAGGTGAGGGTGAGTGGGTGGGTGAGTGGGTGAGGGTGTGTGGGTGAGGGTGGGTGGGTGGGGATGGCTGGGTGAGGGTGAGTGGGTGGGGGTGAGTGGGTGGGGGTCAGTAGGTGAGGGTGAGTGGGTGGGTGAGTGGGTGGGGGTCAGTAGGTGAGGGTGAGTGGGTGGGGGTGAGTGGGTGGGGTTGAGTGGGTGGGGGTGAGTGGGTGGGGGTCAGTAGGTGAGGGTGAGTGGGTGGGGGTGAGTGGGTGGGGGTCAGTAGGTGAGGTTGAGTGGGTGGGTGAGTGGTTGTGGGTGAGTGGGTGAGGGTGAGTGGGTGGGGGTGAGTGGGTGGGGGTCAGTAGGTGAGGGTGAGTGGGTGGGTGAGTGGGTGGGGGTGAGTGGGTGGGGGTCAGTAGGTGAGGGTGTGTGGGTGGGGGTGAGTGGGTGTGGGTGAGTGGGTGAGGGTCAGTAGGTGAGGGTGAGTGGTTGGGGGTGAGTGGGTGGGGGTCAGTAGGTGAGGGTGAGTGGGTGGGGGTGAGTGGGTGGAGTCAGTAGGTGAGGGTGAGTGGGTGGGGGTGAGTGGGTGGGGGTGAGTGGGTGAGGGTGAGTTGGTGAGGGTGAGTGGGTGGGGATGAGTGGGTGGGGGTGAGTGGGTGACGGTGAGTGGGTGAGGGTGAGTGGGTGAGGGTGAGTGGGTGAGGGTGAGTGGGTGGGGATGAGTGGGTGGGGATGAGTGGGTGGGGGTGAGTGGGTGAGGGTGAGTGGGTGGGGGAGAGTGGGTGGGGGTCAGTTGGTGAGGGTGAGTGGGTGGTGGTGAGTGGGTGGGGTCAGTAGGTGAGGGTGAGTGGGTGGGGGTGAGTGGGTGGGGGTGAGTGGGTGAGCGTGAGTGGGTGAGGGTGAGTGGGTGGGATGAGTGGGTGGGGGTGAGTGGGTGACGGTGAGTGGGTGAGGGTGAGTGGGTGAGGGTGAGTGGGTGAGGGTGAGTGGGTGGGGATGAGTGGGTGGGGGTGAGTGGGTGAGGGTGAGTGGGTGGGTGAGTGGGTGGGGGTGAGTGGGTGGCGGTGAGTGGGTGAGGGTGAGTGGGTGAGGGTGAGTGGGTGGGGGTGTGTGGGTGGGGGTGAGTGGTGGGGATGAGTGGGTGGGGGTGAGTGGGTGAGGGTGAGTGGGTGAGGGTGAGTGGGTGGGGATGAGTGTGTGGGGGTGAGTGGGTGGGTGAGTGGGTGGGTGAGTGGGTAGGGGTGAGTGGGTGGGGGTGAGTGGGTGGGGGTGAGTGGGTGGGGGTGAGTGGGTGGGGGTGAGTGGGTGGGTGAGTGGGTGGGGGTGAGTGGGTGAGGGTGAGTGGGTGGGTGAGTGGGTGGGTGAGTGGGTGGGGGTCAGTAGGTGAGGGTGAGTGGGTGGGTGAGGGTGAGTGGGTGGGTGAGAGGGTGGGGGTGAGTGGGTGGGGGTCAGTAGGTGAGGGTGAGTGGGTGGGTGAGTGGGTGGGGGTCAGTACGTGTGGGTGAGTGGCTGGGTGAGGGTGAGTGGGTGGGGAGTGTGTGGGGGTGAGTGGGTGGGTGTGAGTGGGTGGGGGTCAGTAGGTGAGGGTGAGTGGGTGAGGGTGAGTGGGTGGGTGAGTGGGTGGGGGTCAGTAGGTGAGGGTGAGTGGGTGGGGGTGAGTGGGTGAGGGTGAGTGGGTGAGGGTGAGTGGGTGGGGATGAGTGGGTGGGGGTGAGTGGGTGGGGGTGGGTGGGTGGGGGTGAGTGGGTGAGGGTGAGTGGTTGAGTGTGAGTGGGTGAGGGTGAGTGGGTGGGGATGAGTGGGTAGGTGAGTGGGTGAGGGTGAGTGGGTGGGGGTGAGTGGGTGAGGGTGAGTTGGTGAGGGTGAGTGGGTGGGGGTGAGTGGGTGGGGGTGAGTGGGTGGGTGATTGGGTGAGGGTGAGTGGGTGGGTGAGTGGGTGGGGGTGAGTGGGTGGGTGAGTGGGTGGGTGAGGGGGTGGGGGTGAGTGGGTGGGGGTGAGTGGGTGGGTGAGTGGGTGGGGGTCAGTAGGTGAGGGTGATTGGTTGGGTGAGTGGGTGGGGGTCAGTAGGTGAGGGTGAGTGGCTGGGGGTGGGTGAGTGGGTGGGTGAGTGGGTGAGGGTCAGTAGGTGAGGGTGAGTGGGTAGGGGTGAGTGTGTGGTTGAGTGGGTGGGTGAGAGGGTGGGTGAGTGGGTGGGGGTGAGTGGGTGGGGGTGAGTGGGTGGGTGAGTGGGTGGGTGAGTGGGTGGGTCAGTAGGTGAGGGTGAGTGGGTGGGGGTTAGTAGGTGAGAGTGAGTGGGTGGGGGTGATTGGTTGGGGGTGAGTTGGTGGGTGAGTGGGTGGGTCAGTAGGTGAGGGTGAGTGGGTGGGGGTCAGTAGGTGGGGGTGAGTGGGTGGGGGTGAGTGGGTGAGGGTGAGTGGGTGGGGGTCAGTAGGTGGGGGTGAGTCGGTGAGGGTGAGTGGGTGGATGTGAGTGGGTGGGTGTGAGTGGGTGGGGATGAGTGGGTGAGGGTGAGTGGGTGGGGGTCAGTAGGTGAGTTTGAGTGGGTGGGGGTGAGTGGGTGGGGGTCAGTAGGTGAGGGTGAGTGGGTGGGGATAAGTGGGTGGGGGTCATTAGGTGAGGGTGAGTGGGTGGGTGAGTGGGTGGGGGTGAGTGGGGGGGTGAGTGGGTGGGGGTGAGTGGGTGGGGGTCATTAGGTGAGGGTGAGTGGGTGGGTGAGTGGGTGGGTGAGTGGGTGGGGGTGAGTGGGTGGGGGTGAGTGGGTGGGGGTCAGTAGGTGAGGGTGAGTGGGTGGGGGTGAGTGGGTGGGTGAGTGGGTGGGGATGAGTGGGTGGCGGTCAGTAGGTGAGGGTGAGTGGGTGGGTGAGTGGGTGGGTGAGTGGGTGGGGGTGAGTGGGTGGGGGTCAGTAGGTGAGGGTGAGTGGGTGGGGGTGAGTGGGTGGGGGTCAGTATGTGAGGGTGAGTGGGTGGGTGAGTGGGTGGGTGAGTGGGTGGGGGTCAGTAGTTGAGGGTGAGTGGGTGGGGGTGAGTGGGCGAGGGTGAGTGGGTGGGGGTCAGTAGGTGAGGGTGAGTGGGTGGGGGTGAGTGGGTGGGGGTCAGTAGGTGAGGGTGATTGGGTGGGTGAGTGGGTGGGTGAGTGGGTGGGGGTCAGTAGGTGAGGGTGAGTGGGTGGGGGTGAGTGGGTGAGGGTGAGTGGGTGGGGTCAGTAGGTGAGGGTGAGTGGGTGAGGGTGAGTGGGTGGGGGTGAGTGGGTGAGGGTGAGTGGGTGGGGATGAGTGGGTGAGGGTGAGTGGGTGGGGTCAGTAGGTGAGGGTGAGTGGGTGGGTGAGTGGGTGGGGGTGAGTGGGTGGGGGTCAGTAGGTGAGGTTGAGTGGGTGGGTGAGTGGGTGGGGGTGAGTGGGTGGGGGTGAGTGGGTGGGGGTCAGTAGGTGAGGGTGAGTGGGTGGGGGTGAGTGGGTGGGGGTGAGTGGGTGGGGGTCAGTAGGTGAGGGTGAGTGGTTGGGGGTGAGTGGGTGGGGGTCAGTAGGTGAGGTTGAGTGGGTGGGTGAGTGGTTGGGGGTGAGTGGGTGAGGGTGAGTGGGTGGGTGAGTGGGTGGGGGTGAGTGGGTGGGGGACAGTAGGTGAGGGTGAGTGGGTGGGGGTGAGTGGGTGGGGGTGAGTGGGTGGGGGTCAGTAGGTGAGGGTCAGTGGGTGGGGGTGAGTGGGTGGGGGTCAGTAGGTGAGGGTGAGTGGTTGTGGGTGAGTGGGTGGGGTCAGTAGGTGAGGGTGAGTGAGTGGGGGTGAGTGGGTGGGGGTTAGTGGGTGAGGGTGAGTGGGTGAGGGTGAGTGGGTGGGGATGAGTGGGTGGGGGTGAGTGGGTGGGGGTGAGTGGGTGAGGGTGAGTGGCTGAGGGTGAGTGGGTGGGGATGAGTGGGTGGGGATGAGTGGGTGGGGGTGAGTGGGTGAGGGTGAGTGGGTGGGGGTGAGTGGGTGGGGGTCAGTAGGTGAGGGTGAGTGGGTGGGGGTGAGTGGGTGGGGTCAGTATGTGAGGGTGAGTGGGTGGGGGTGAGTGGGTGGGGGTGAGTGGGTGGGGGTGAGTGGGTGAGGGTGAGTGGGTGGGGATGAGTGGGTGGGGGTGAGTGGGTGATGGTGAGTGGGTGAGGGTGAGTGGGTGGGGATGAGTGGGTGGGGGTGAGTGGGTGGGGGTGAGTGGGTGAGGGTGAGTGGGTGAGGGTGAGCGGGTGGGGGTGAGTGGGTGGGGGTGAGTGGGTGGGGGTGAGTGGGGGGGTGAGTGGGTGAGGGTGAGTGGGTGGGTGAGTGGGTGGGGGTGAGTGGGTGGGGGTGAGTGGGTGGGTGAGTGGGTGGGGGTGAGTGGGTGAGGGTGAGTGGGTGGGTGAGTGGGTGGGTGAGTGGGTGGGGGTCAGTAGGTGAGGGTGAGTGGGTGGGAGAGGGTGAGTGGGTGGGTGAGTGGGTGGGGGTGAGTGGGTGGGGGTCAGTAGGTGAGGGTGAGTGGGTGGGTGAGTGGTTGGGGGTCAGTAGGTGAGGGTGAGTGGCTGGGTGAGGGTGAGTGGGTGGGTGAGTGGGTGGGGGTGAGTGGGTGGGGGTGAGTGGGTGGGGGTCAGTAGGTGAGGGTGAGTGGGTGAGGGTGAGTGGGTGGGTGAGTGGGTGGGGGTCAGTAGGTGAGGGTGAGTAGGTGAGGGTGAGTGGGTGGGTGAGTGGGTGAGGGTGAGTGGGTGAGGGTGAGTCGGTGGGGATGGGTGGGTGAGGGTGAGTGGGTGAGGGTGAGTGGGTGGATGTGAGTGGGTGAGGGTGAGTGGGTGGGGATGAGTGGGTGAGGGTGAGTGGGTGGGTGAGTGGGTGAGGGTGAGTGGGTGGGGGTGAGTGGGTGAGGGTGAGTGGGTGAGGGTGAGTGGGTGAGGGTGAGGGTGAGTGGGTGAGGGTGAGTGGGTGAGGGTGAGTGGGTGAGGGTGAGTGGGTGGGGATGAGTGGGTGGGTGAGTGGGTGGGGGTGAGTGGGTGGGGGTGAGTGGGTGAGGGTGAGTTGGTGAGGGTGAGTGGGTGGGGGTGAGTGGGTGAGGGTGAGTGGGTGAGGGTGAGTGGGTGGGGGTGAGTGGGTGGGTGAGTGGGTGGGTGAGGGGGTGGGGATGAGTGGGTGGCGGTGAGTGGGTGGGGGTGAGTGGGTGGGGGTGAGTGGGTGTGGGTGAGTGGGTGGCGGTGAGTGGGTTGGTGAGTGGGTGGGGGTGAGTTGGTGAGGGTGAGTGGGTGGGTGAGTGGGTGGGTGAGTGGGTGGGGGTCAGTAGGTGAGGGTGAGTGGGTGGGGGTGAGTGGGTGGGGGTGAGTGGGTGGGGGTCAGTAGGTGAGGGTGAGTGGGTGGGTGAGTGGGTGGGGGTTTGTGTGTGGGGGTCAGTAGGTGAGGGTGAGTGGGTGTGTGAGTGGGTGGGGGTGAGTGGGTGGGGGTCAGTAGGTGGGTGTGGGTGGGTGAGGGTGAGTTGGTGGGTGAGTGGGTGAGGGTGAGTGGGTGGGGGTGAGTAGGTGGGTGTGGGTGGGTGAGGGTGAGTGGGTGGGTGAGTGGGTGAGGGTGAGTGGGTGGGTGAGTGGGTGAGGGTGAGTGGGTGGGGGTGAGTGGGTGAGGGTGAGTGGGTGGGTGTGTGGGTGAGGGTCAGTAGGTGAGGGTGAGTGGGTAGGGGTGAGTGGGTGGGTGAGTGGGTGGTGAGTGGGTGGGTGAGTGGGTGGGGGTGAGTGGGTGGGGGTGAGTGGGTGGGTGAGTGGGTGGGTGAGTGGGTGGGTGAGTGTGTGGGGGTGAGTGGGTGGGGGTGAGTGGGTGGGAGTGAGTGGGTGGGGGTGAGTGGGTGGGGGTTAGTAGGTGAGGGTGAGTGTGTGGGGGTGATTGGGTGGGGGTGATTGGGTGGGTGAGTGGGTGGGTCAGTAGGTGAGGGTGAGTGGGTGGGGGTTAGTAGGTGAGGGTGAGTGGGTGGGGGTGAGTGGGTGTGGGTGAGTGGGTGGGGGTGAGTGGGTGGGGGTGAGTGGGTGGGGTGAGTGGGTGGGGGTGAGTGGGTGGGGGTGAGTGGGTGGGGGTGAGTGGGTGGGGATGATTGGTGGGGGTCAGTAGGTGAGGGTGAGTGGGTGAG
This sequence comes from Carcharodon carcharias, assembly GCF_017639515.1. NCBI lineage: Eukaryota > Metazoa > Chordata > Chondrichthyes > Lamniformes > Lamnidae > Carcharodon > Carcharodon carcharias. Next base: position 3,588,859 of record NC_054478.1, on the reverse strand, counting down.
GGTGAGTGGGTGGGGGTCAGTAGGTGAGGGTGAGTTGGTGAGGGTGAGTGGGTGGGGGTGAGTGGGTGAGGGTGAGTGGGTGGGGGTCAGTAGGTGAGGGTGAGTGGGTGAGGTTGAGTGGGTGGGGTTGAGTGGGTGGGGGTGAGTGGGTGGGGTTGAGTGGGTGGGGGTGAGTGGGTGGGGATGATTGGTGGGGGTCAGTAGGTGAGGGTGAGTGGGTGGGGGTGAGTGGGTGGGTGAGTGGGTGGGTGAGTGGGTGGGGGTGAGTGGGTGGGTGAGTGGGTGGGGGTGAGTGGGTGGGGATGATTGGTGGGGGTCAGTAGGTGAGGGTGAGTGGGTGGGGGTGAGTGGGTGAGGGTGAGTGGGTGGGGGTGAGTGTGTGGGTGAGTGGGTGGGTGAGTGGGTGGGGGTGAGTGGGTGGGTGGGTGGGTGAGGGTGAGTGGGTGGGGGTGAGTGTGTGGGTGAGTGGGTGGGGGTGAGTGGGTGGGTGAGTGGGTGGGTGAGTGGGTGGGTGAGTGGGTGAGGGTGAGTGGGTGAGGGTGAGTGTTGAGGGTGAGTGGGTGGGTGAGTGGGTGGGTGAGTGGGTGGGTGAGTGGGTGGGGGTGAGTGGGTGGGGGTGAGTTTCCTGTTGCCCTCCTGATTGTTATGGTTGGAATGAATGGTGGGGGGCTGTGTTCCGAGATCAGGTCCCCAGCCTCTGCACCCACCCCCCCCACTTCCGCACCCCCCCCACCCCCCACCTCCGCACCCCCCCGCCCCCCACCTCTGCACCGCGCCCCCCCTCCTCCCCCCCACCTCCGATCTTTCTACAATTCCTCTGAGTCACTGAGATTCCATCCCCCCCAGTACAAACCCCTGCTCGCTGGAAACTCCTGGTCTCAGCATCTGGGCTGGTCCGAGTGTAAATAAAAATCATCAGAATCACAGAATCTTATACAACAGGAGGAGGCCATTCAGCCCATTGTGCCTATATTAGTGAACTGAAAGAGTGAACCAATTAATCCCACTCCGTCCTCCTCCTACCCCGCTGATCCACTAATCGTTTCTCCATTAACGTACAGAATAATTTAAGGAGGTCGCTCATTAATGGGGAGAGTGAGCGAGACTCTCACAGCACGGAGCTGGATTCGGGACCCATGTCCTGAAGTGACTGACCGTGGAGCGCTGGTTAACGTTCTGGAGGAGGTGACCCTCTGGATGAGGGGCTGTGGCCATCAATCACTCAGCCCCCGAACAGAGTGTTGGGAACAGATGGCTGAGACTCCAAATTACTCCAATTACTGTAAATGAGATGACAAATAGAGTTCATTGAAGTATAAAATTAGGACGATGATTATTTGATGTCGCTGCCTCACAAATTGGTTGTAAAACACTGCATTGGAACGTGGCCAATGACAACCCTGAACATAGAGAAATCGGGGGAACTTGGTTGTGGAGATTGTATGCAAATACTTCCTGCTATTTCCTTGATTAATCCGCAGAACTGAACTGATTATTATGAAAAGGATTTAATCCGATGGGTTTTTGTTTTGTTTTGCTGATTACTGCAGCAAGACGTTAACCTTCCCTTTGCTGGCGTCAAGAGCAGACAATTGGTCAGCAAAGTGGCGAAATATTGCTGACCTCCCAGCTTGCCTTGTTAGTCACGGGAAAGAAGGAGCGGGTACCCCGTGTCTCATGTCACAGGCGCTATATAAATGGAAGGGAAGAATATTCCACTCGCGGGCGGGCGCACGATTGACCTGAACAAGTGTAAAATGACGCACGATAACACCGGGTGAGGGTCCTGACCTCATCGCGCACACACACACGATATTTCGGTTGGCAGGTGTGTGTGGGAGTCGGCAGCGAGCCCACCGACAGTTAACAGGCCTCTGAAGACCATGAAACTTAAATTGAATTGAATTAAATAGTTCACTGCCTGTCGCACCGTCCGGTTGGCTGACAGGTGAGCAGGGCTAGAGGCCTTTGGGTTTTTTGTCAAACCTCATCCACGGGCGGATTAAAAAGAAACTTTTCAAAATACTTTCTTATATGTCTCTGCTCGTGTGACAGGGTCCCATGAGGGGACAGGGTATAAATATTTTACAATTCTTTATTGCTCATGCGCAAGATTCCCCACTCACCCCCATCCCACCTCCCCACACTGGCAGCACAGAGTGGTGAAGTGCACAACTCACGCTGGGTGGGGTTTAATTGTCCCGACAGCGTGAAATCACTGTTGGCCCCTGATCGCGGCATCAGTTGGCATCACAACCAGACCCGCTAACCCTCACCAAGCACTACCGGCAAGGTCCAAATTCTGCACCAAGTCTTTACTTTGATGTTCACAGCTGAGCAAGGGAAAGGCGGACAGGAATTCAATTTAATATCAGGTATGAAAAACAACACCTCCCTCAACACTGCCCGTCCGACAGGGCAGCATTCGCTCAACACTGCCCTTGTTACAGTGTAGCACTCCCTCAACACTGACCCTCTGACACTGTAGCACTCCCTCAATACTGATATTCTGACAGTGCAGCACTCCCTCAGTACTGACCCTCTGACAGTGCAGCACTCCCTCAGTACTGACCCTCTGACAGTGCAGCACTCCCTCAGTGCTGACCCTCTGACAGTGCAGCACTCCCTCAGTACTGAACCTCTGACAGTGCAGCACTCCCTCAGTACTGACCCTCCAACAGTGCAGCACTCCCTCAGTACTGACCCTCTGACAGTGCAGCACTCCCTCAGTACTGACCCTCTGACAGTGAAGCTCTACCTCAGTCCTGACCCGCTGACAGTGCAGCACTCCCTCAGTACTGACACTCTGACAGTGCAGCACTCCCTCAGTACTGACCCTCTGACAGTGCAATGCTCCCTCAGTACTGACCCTCTGACAGTGCAGCACTCCCTCAGAACTGACCCTCTGACAGTGCAGCACTCCCTCAGTACTGACACTCTGACAGTGCAGCACTCCCTCAGTACTGAACCTCTGACAGTGCAGCACACCCTCAGTACTGACCCCCTGACAGTGCAGCTCTCCCTCAGTACTGACCCTCTGACAGTGCAGCACTCCCTCAGTACTGACAGTCTGACAGTGCAGCACTCCCTCAGTACTGACCCTCTGACAGTGCAGCACTCCCGCAGTACTGACACTCTGACAGTGCAGCACTCCCTCAACACTGTCCCTACGACAATGCAGCACTCCCTCAACACTGCCCTTCCAACAGTGCAGCACTCCCTCAACGCTGCCCATCCAACAGGGCAGCATTCGCTCAACACTGCCCTTGTTACAGTGTAGCACTCCCTCAACACTGACCCTCTGACAGTGCAGCACTCGCTCAACACTGACCCTCTGACAGTGCAGCACTCCCTCAGTACTGACTCTCTGACAGTGCAGCACTCCCTCAGTACTGACCCTCTGAGAGTGCAGCACTCCCTCAACACTGACCCTCTGACAGTGCAGCACTCCCTCAGTACTGACCCTCCGACAGTGCAGCACTCCCTCAGGACTGACCCTCTGACAGTGCAGCACTCCCTCAGTACTGACCCTCTGACAGTGCAGCACTCCCTCAGTACTGAACCTCTGACAGTGCAGCACTCCCTCAGTACTGACTCTCTGACAGTGCAGCACTCCCTCAGTACTGACTCTCTGACAGTGCAGCACTCCCTCAGTACTGACTCTCTGACAGTGCAGCACTCCCTCAGCACTGACCCTCTGACAGTGCAAGCACTCCCTCAGTACTGAACCTCTGACAGTGCAGCACTCCCTCAACACTGACCCTCTGACAGTGCAGCAATTCCTCAGTACTGACCCTCTGACAGTGCAGCACTCCCTCAGTACTGACACTCTGACAGTGCAGCACTCCCTCAGTACTGAACCTCTGACAGTGCAGCACTCCCTCACTACTGACCCTCTGACAGTGCAGCACTCCCTCAGTACTGACCCTCTGACAGTGCAGTACTCCCTCAGTACTGACCCTCTGACAGTGCAGCACTCCCTCAGTACTGACCCTCTGACAGTGCAGCACTCCCTCAGTACTGACATCTGAGAGTGCAGCACTCCCTCAGTACTGACCCTATGACAGTGCAGCATTCCCTCAGTACTGACCCTCTGACAGTGCAGCACTCCCTCAGTACTGACCCTAGGACAGTGCAGCACTCCCTCAGTGCTGACCCTCTGACAGTGCAGCTCTACCTCAGTACTGACCCTCTGACAGTGCAGCACTCCCTCAACACTGTCCCTCTGACAATGCATCACTCCCTCAACACTGCCCTTCCAACAGTGCAGCACTCCCTCAACACTGCCCATCCGACAGGACAGCATTCTCCCAACACTGCCCTTGTTACAGTGTAGCACTCCCTCAACACTGACCCTCTGACACTGTAGCACTCCCTCAGAACCGACCCTCTGACAGTGCAGCACTCCCTCAGTACTGATACTCTGACAGTGCAGCACTCCCTCAGTACTGACCCTCTGACAGTGCAGCACTCCCTCAGTACTGACCCTCTGACACTGTAGCACTCCCTCAGAACCGACCCTCTGACAGTGCAGCACTCCCTCAGTACTGATACTCTGACAGTGCAGCTTCCCTCAGTACTGACCCTCTGACAGTGCAGCAGTCCCTCAGTACTGACCCTCTGACAGTGCAGCAGTCCCTCAGTACTGAACCACTGACTGTGCAGCACTCCCTCAACACTGAACCTCTGACAGTTTAGCACTCCCTCAGTGCTGACCCTCTGACGGTGCAGCACTCCCTCAGTACTGACCCTCTGACAGTGCAGTACTCCCTCAGTACTGACCCTCTGACAGAGCAGCACTCCCCCAGTACTGACCCTCTGGCAGTGCAGCACTCCCACAGTACTGACCCTCTGACAGTGAAGCACTTCCTCAGCATAGACCCTCTGACAGTGCAGCACTCCCTCAGTACTGACCCTCTAACAGTGCAGCACTCCCTCAGTACTGACCCTCTGACAGTGCAGCACTCCCTCAGTACTGACACTCTGACAGTGCAGCACTCCCTCAGTACTGACACTCTGACAGTGCAGCACTCCCTCAACACTATCCCTCCGACAATGCAGCAATCCCTCAACACTGCCCTTCCAACAGTGCAGCACTCCCTCAACACTGCCCGTCCGACAGGGCAGCATTCGCTCAACACTGCCCTTGTTACAGTGTAGCACTCCCTCAACACTGACCCTCTGACAGTGCAGCACTCCCTCAACACTGACATTCTGACACTGTAGCACTCCCTCAGCACCGACCCTCTGACAGTGCAGCACTCCCTCAGTACTGACGCTCTGACAGTGTAGCACTCCCTCAGCACTGACCCTCTGACAGTGCAGCACTCCCTCAGTACTGACCCTCTGACAGTGCAGCACTACCTCAGTACTGACCCTCTGACAGTGCAGCACTCCCTCAACACTGACCCTCTGACAGTGTAGCACTCCCTCAGTACCGACTCTCTGACAGTGCAGCACTCCCTCAGTACTGAACCTCTGACAGTGCAGCACTCCCTCAACACTGATCCTCTGACAGTGCAGCAATTCCTCAGTACTGACCCTCTGACAGTGCAGCACTCCCTCAGTACTGACCCAATGACAGTGCAGCAAACCCTCAGTACTGAACCTCTGACAGTGCAGCACTCCCTCAGTACTGACCCTCTGACAGTGCAGCACTCCCTCAGTACTGACCCTCTGACAGTGCAGTACTCCCTCAGTACTGAACCTCTGACAGTGCAGCACTCCCTCAGTACTGACCCTCTGACAGTGCAGCAATCCCTCAGTACTGACCCTCTGACAGTGCAGCACTCCCTCATTACTGACACTCTGACAGTGCAGCATTCCCTCAGTACTGACCCTCTGACAGTGCAGCACTCCCTCAGTACTGACACTCTGACAGTGCAGCACTCCCTCATTACTGACACTCTGACAGTGCAGCACTCCCTCAACACTATCCCTCCGACAATGCAGCACTCCCTCAACACTGCCCTTCCAACAGTGCAGCACTCCCTCAACACTGCCCGTCCGACAGGGCAGCATTCGCTCAACACTGCCCTTGTTACAGTGTAGCACTCCCTCAACACTGACCCTCTGACAGTGCAGCACTCCCTCAACACTGACATTCTGACACTGTAGCACTCCCTCAGCACCGACCCTCTGACAGTGCAGCACTCCCTCAGTACTGACCCTCTGACAGTGCAGCACTCCCTCAGTACTGACCCTCTGACAGTGCAGCACTCCCTCAACACTGACCCTCTGACAGTGCAGCACTCCCTCAGTACTGACCCTCTGACAGTGCAGCACTCCCTCAACACTGACCCTCTGACAGTGTAGCACTCCCTCAGTACCGACTCTCTGACAGTGCAGCACTCCCTCAGTACTGAACCTCTGACAGTGCAGCACTCCCTCAACACTGATCCTCTGACAGTGCAGCAATTCCTCAGTACTGACCCTCTGACAGTGCAGCACTCTCTCAGTACTGACCCAATGACAGTGCAGCACTCCCTCAGTACTGAACCTCTGACAGTGCAGCACTCCCTCAGTACTGACCCTCTGACAGTGCAGCACTCCCTCAGTACTGACCTTCTGACAGTGCAGTACTCCCTCAGTACTGACCCTCTGACAGTGCAGCACTCACTCAGTACTGACCCTCTGACAGTGCAGCAATCCCTCAGTACTGACCCTCTGACAGTGCAGCACTCCCTCAGGACTGACCCTATGACAGTGCAGCATTCCCTCAGTACTGACCCTCTGACAGTGCAACACTCCCTCAGTACTGACAATGGGACAGTGCAGCACTCCCTCAGTGCTGACTCTCTGACAGTGCAGCACTCCCTCAGTACTGACCCTCTGACAGTGCAGCACTCCTTCAGTACTGACCCTCTGAAAGGGCAGCACTCCCTCAGTACTGTCCCTCTGACAGTGCAGCACGCCCTCAGTACTGACCGTCTGACAGTTCAGGGCTCCCTCAGGACTGACCCTCTGACAGTGCAGCACTCCCTCAGTACTGACCCTCTGACAATGCAGCACTCCCTCAGGACTGACCCTCTGACAATGCAGCACTCCTTCAGTACTGACCCTCTGACAGAGCAGCACTCCCTCAGTACTGACCCTCTGACAGTGCAGCACTCCCTCATTACTGACCCTCTGACAGTGCAGGGCTCATTCAGTACTGACCCTCTGACAGTGCAGCACTCCCTCAAAAATGTCCCTCTGACAGTTCAGCACTCCCTCAGTACTGACCCTCTGACAGTGCAGCACTCCTTCAGTACTGACCCTCTGACAGTGCAGCACTCCCTCAGTACTGACCCTCTGACAGTGCAGCACTCCTTCAGTACAGACCATCTGACAGGGCAGCACTCCCTCAGTACTGACCCTCTGACACTGCAGCACTCCCTCAGTACTGACACTCTGACAGTGCAGCAGTCCTTCATTACTGACACTCTGACAATGAAGCACTTCCTCAACACTCTCCCTCCGACAATGCAGCACTCTTTCAACACTGCCCTTCCAACAGTGCATCACTCCCTCAACACTGCCCGTCCGACAGTGCAGCACCCCCTCAACACTGCCCCTCCAACAGTATAGCACTCCCTCAACACTGCCCTTCTTACAGTCTAACGCTCCCTCAGTACAGACCCTCTGACAGTGCAGCACTAACTCAGTTCTGACTCTCTGACAGTGCGGCACTCCCTCAGTACTGACCCACAGACAATGCAGCACTCCTTCAGTACTGACCCTCTGACAGTGCAGCACTCCTTCAGTACTGACCCTGTGACAGTTCAGCACTCCCTCAGTACTGACCCACTGACAATGCAGCACTCCTTCAGTACTGACCCTCTGACAGTGCGGCACTACCTCTTTACTGACCCTCTGATAGTGCAGTTCTACCTCAGTACTGACACTCTGACAGTGCAGCACTCCCTCAGTACTGAGACTATGACAGTGCAGCACTCCCTCAGGACTGACCCTCTGATAGTGCAGCACTCCCTCAACACTGCCCTTCTTACACTGTAGCACTTACTCAGTACTGACCCTCTGACAGTGCAGCACTCCCTCAGTACTGACCCTCCAACAGTGCAGCACTCCCTCAGTACTGACCCTCTGACAGTGCAGCACTCCCTCAGTACTGACCCTCTGACAGTCCAGCACTCCCTCAGTACTGACCCTCTGACAGTGCAGCAATCCCTCATCACTGTCCCTCCGACAATGCAGCACTCTTTCAACACTGCCCTTCCAACATTGCAGCACTCCCTCAACACTGCCCGTCCGACAGGGCAGCACTCGCTCAACACTGCCCCTCCAACAGTATAGCACTCCCTCAACACTGACCCTCTGACACTGTAGAACTCCCTCAGCACCGACCCTCTGACAGTGCAGCACTCCCTCAGTACTGACCCTCTGACAGTGCAGCACTCCTTCAGTACAGACCCTCTGACAGGGCAGCACTCCCTCAGTACTGACCCTCTGACAGTGCAGCACTCCCTCAGTACTGACCCTCTGACAGTGCAGCACTCCCTCAGAACTGACCCGCTGACTGTTCAGCACTCCCTCAGTAATGACCCTCTGACAGTGAAGCACTTCCTCAACACTGAAACTCTGACAGTGTAGCACTCCCTCAGGACTGACCCTCTGACATTTCGGCACTCCCTCAGTACTGACCCTCTGACAGTGCAGCGCTCCCTCAGTACTGATCCTCTGACAGTGCAGCACTCCCTCAGTACTGACCCTCTGACAGTGCAGCACTCCCTCAGTACTGACCCTCTGACAGTGCAGTACTCCCTCAGTACTGACCCTCTGACAGTGCAGCACTCCCTCAGTACTGACCCTCTGACAGTGCAGCACTCCCTCAGTACTGACCCTGTGACAGTGAAGCACTTCCTCAGCACATACCCTCTGACAGTGCAGCACTCCCTCAGTACTGACACTCTGACAGTGCAGCACTCCCTCAGTACTGACCCTCTGACAGTGCAGCACTCCCTCAGTACTGACCCTCTGACAGTGAAGCACCTCCTCAGCACATACCCTCTGACAGTGAAGCACTTCCTCAGCACAGACCCTCTGACAGTGCAGCACTCCATCAGTACTGACCGTCTGAAAGTGCAATACTCCCTCAACACTGCCACTCCAACAGTGCAGCACACCCTCAGCATTGCCATTCTTACAGTATAGCACTCACTCAGTACAGACCCTCTGACAATGCAGCACTCCTTCAGTACTGACCCTCTGACAATGCAGCACTCCCTCAGTACTGACCCTCTGACAGTTCAGCACTCCCTCAGTACTGACCCTCTGACAATGCATCACTCCCTCAGTCCTTACCCTCTGACAGCTCAGCACTGCCTCAGGACTGACCCTCTGACAGTTCAGCACTCCCTTAGTACTGAAACTCTGACAGTGCAGCACTCCCTCAGTACTGACCCAGGGACAGTGCAGCACTCCCTCAGTTCTGACCCTCTGACAGTGCAGCACTCCCTCAGTACTGATCCTCTGACAGTGCAGCATTCCCTCAGTACTGACCCTCTGACAGTGCAGCACTCCCTCAGTACTGACCCTCCGACAGTGCAGCACTCCCTCAGTACTGACCCTCTGACAGTGCAGCACTCCCTCAGTACTGACCCTCTGACAGAGCAACAATCCCTCAGTACTGACCCTCTGACAGTGCAGCACACCCTCAGTACTGACCCTCTGACAGTGCAGCACTCCCTCAGTACTGACCCTCTGACAGTGCAGGGCTCATTAAGTACTGACGCTCTGACAGTGCAGCACTCCCTCATTACTGACCCTCTGACAGTGCAGGGCTCCCTCAGTACTGACCCTCTGACAGTGAAGCACTCCCTCAGTACTGACGCTCTGACAGTGCAGGGCTCTCTCAGTACTGACCCTCTGACAGTGCAGCACTCCTTCAGTACTGACCCTCTGACAGTTCAACACTCCCTCAGTACTGACCCTCTGACAATGCAGCACTCCCTCAGTACTGATCCTCTGACAGTTCAGCACTCCCTCAGTACTGACCCTCTGACAGTTCAGCACTGCCTCAGGACTGACCCTCTGACAGTGCAGCACTCCCTCAGTACTGACCCTCTGACAATGCATCACTCCCTCAGTCCTTACCCTCTGACAGCTCAGCACTGCCTCAGGACTGACCCTCTGACAGTTCAGCACTCCCTTAGTACTGAAACTCTGACAGTGCAGCACTCCCTCAGTACTGACCCAGGGACAGTGCAGCACTCCCTCAGTTCTGACCCTCTGACAGTGCAGCACTCCCTCAGTACTGATCCTCTGACAGTGCAGCATTCCCTCAGTACTGACCCTCTGACAGTGCAGCACTCCCTCAGTACTGACCCTCCGACAGTGCAGCACTCCCTCAGTACTGACCCTCTGACGGTGCAGCACTCCCTCAGTACTGACCCTCTGACAGAGCAACAATCCCCCAGTACTGACCCTCTGACAGTGCAGCACACCCTCAGTACTGACCCTCTGACAGTGCAGCACTCCCTCAGTACTGACCCTCTGACAGTGCAGGGCTCATTAAGTACTGACGCTCTGACAGTGCAGCACTCCCTCATTACTGACCCTCTGACAGTGCAGGGCTCCCTCAGTTCTGACCCTCTGACAGTGCGGCACTCCATCAGCACTGACCCTCTGACAGTGCAGCACTCCCTCGGTACTGAAGCTCTGACATTGCAGCTCTCCCTCAATACTAACCCTGTGACAGTGCAGCAATCCCTCAGTACTGACCATCTGACAGTGCAGCCCTCCCTCAGTACTGACCCTCTGACAGTTCAGCACTCCCTCAGTACTGACCCTCTGACAGTGCAGCATTCCCTCAGTACTGACCCTCTGACAGTGCAGCACTCCCTCAGTACTGACCCTCTGACAGTGCAGCGCTCCGTCAGTACTGATGGTCTGACAGTGCAGCACTCCCTCAGTACTGACCCTCTGACAGTGCAGCACTCCTTCAGTACTGACCCTCTGACAGTGCAGCACTCCCTCAGTACTGACCCTCTGACAGTGCAGCACTCCTTCAGTACAGACCCTCTGACAGGGCAGCACTCCCTCAGTACTGATCCTCTGTCAGTGCAGCACTCCCTCAGTACTGACCCTCTGACAGTGCAACACTCCCTCAGTACTGACCCTCTGACAGTGTAGCACTCCCTCATGACTGACCCTCTGACATTTCGGCACTCCCTCAGTACTGACCCTCTGACAGTGCAGCGCTCCCTCAGTACTGATCCTCTGACAATGCAGCACTCCCTCAGTACTGACCCTCTGACAGTGCAGTACTCCCTCAGTACTGACCCTCTGACAGTGCAGTACTCCCTCAGTACTGACTCTCTGACAGTGCAGTACTCCCTCAGTACTGACCCTCTGACAGTGCAGCACTCCCTCAGCACTGACCCTCTGACAATGCAGCACTCCCTCAGTACTGACCCTCTAACAGTGCAGCACTCCCTCAGTACTGACCCTCTGACAGTGCAGCACTCCCTCAGTACTGACCCTGTGACAGTGAAGCACTTCCTCAGCACATACCCTCTGACAGTGCAGCACTCCCTCAGTACTGACCCTCTGACAGTGCAGCACTCCCTCAGTACTGACCCTCTGACAGTGCAGCACTCCCTCAGTACTGACCCTCTGACAGTGAAGCACCTCCTCAGCACATACCCTCTGACAGTGAAGCACTTCCTCAGCACAGACCCTCTGACAGTGCAGCACTCCATCAGTACTGACCGTCTGAAAGTGCAATACTCCCTCAACACTGCCACTCCAACAGTGCAGCACACCCTCAGCATTGCCATTCTTACAGTATAGCACTCACTCAGTACAGACCCTCTGACAATGCAGCACTCCTTCAGTACTGACCCTCTGACAATGCAGCACTCCTTCAGGACTGACCCTCTGACAATGCAGCACTCCTTCAGTACAGACCCTCTGACAGAGCAGCACTCTCTCAGTACTGACCCTCTGACAGTGCAGCACTCCCTCAGTACTGACCCTCTGACAGTGCAGCACTCCCTCATTACTGACCCTCTGACAGTGCAGGGCTCATTCAGTACTGACCCTCTGACAGTGCAACACTCCCTCAAAAATGTCCCTCTGACAGTGCAGCACTCCCTCAGTACTGACCCTCTGACAGTGCAGCATTCCCTCAGTACTGACCCTCTGACAGTGCAGCACTCCCTCAGTACTGACCCTCTGACAGTGCAGCACTCCTTCAGTACTGACCCTCTGACAGTGCAGCACTCCCTCAGTACTGACCCGCTGACTGTTCAGCACTCCCTCAGTAATGACCCTCTGACAGTGAAGCACTTCCTCAACACTGAACCTCTGACAGTGTAGCACTCCCTCAGGACTGACCCTCTGACATTTCGGCACTCCCTCAGTACTGACCCTCTGACAGTGCAGCGCTCCCTCAGTACTGACCCTCTGACAGTGCAGCACTCCCTCAGTACTGACCCTCTGACAGTGCAGCGCTCCCTCAGTACTGATCCTCTGACAGTGCAGCACTCCCTCTGTACTGACCCTCTGACAGTGCAGCACACCCTCAGTACTGACCCTCTGACAGTGCAGTACTCCCTCAGTACTGACCCTCTGACAGTGAAGCACTTCCTCAGCACAGACCCTCTGACAGTGCAGCACTCCATCAGTACTGACCGTCTGAAAGTGCAATACTCCCTCAACACTGCCACTCCAACAGTGCAGCACACCCTCAGCATTGCCATTCTTACAGTATAGCACTCACTCAGTACAGACCCTATGACAATGCAGCACTCCTTCAGTACTGACCCTCTGACAATGCAGCACTCCCTCAGTACTGACCCTCTGACAGTTCAGCACTCCCTCAGTACTGACCCAGGGACAGTGCAGCACTCCCTCAGTTCTGACCCTCCGACAGTGCAGCACTCCCTCAGTACTGATCCTCTGACAGTGCAGCATTCCCTCAGTACTGACCCTCTGACAGTGCAGCACTCCCTCAGTACTGACCCTCTGACAGTGCAGCACTCCCTCAGTACTGACCCTCTGACAGTGCAGCACTCCCTCAGTGCTGACCCTCTGACAGTGCAGCACTCCCTCAGTACTGACCCTCTGACAGTGCAGCACTCCCTCAGTACTGACACTCTGACAGTGCAGCAATCCCTTAGTACTGACCCTCTCTCAGTGCAGCTCACCTTCAGTACTGACCATCTGACAGTGCAGCACTCCCTCAGTACTGACATTCTGACAATGCAGCACTCCTTCAGTACTGACCCTCTGACAGAGCAGCACTCCCTCAGTACTGACCCTCTGTCAATGCAGCACTCCCTCAGTACTGATCCTCTGACAGTTCAGCACTCCCTCAGTACTGACCCTCTGACAGTTCAGCACTGCCTCAGGACTGACCCTCTGACAGTGCAGCACTCCCTCAGTACTGACCCTCTGACAGTACAGGGCTCCCTCAGTACTGACCCTCTGAAAGGGCAGCACTCCCTCAGTACTGACCCTCTGACAGTGCAGCACTCCCTCAGTACTGACCCTCTGACAGTGCAGCACTCCCTCAGTACTGACCATCTGACAGTGCAGAGCTCCCTCAGTACTGACTGTCTGAGAGTGCAGCACTCCCTCAGTACTGACCCTCTGACAGTGCAGCACTCCCTCATTACTGACCGTCTGAGAGTGCAGCACTCCCTCAGTACTGACCATCTGACAGTGCAGCACTCCCTCAGTACTGACATTCTGACAATGCAGCACTCCTTCAGTACTGACCCTCTGACAGAGCAGCACTCCCTCAGTACTGACCCTCTGACAGTGCAGCACTCCCTCATTACTGACCCTCTGACAGTGCAGGGCTCATTCAGTACTGACCCTCTGACAGTGCAGCACTCCCTCAAAAATGTCCCTCTGACAGTGCAGCGCTCCCTCAGTACTGACCCTGTGACAGTTCAGCACTCCCTCAGTACTGACCCACTGACAGTGCAGCACTCCCTCAGTACTGACCCTCTGACAGTGCAGCACTCCCTCAGTACTGACCCTCTGACAGTGCAGCAGTCCCTCAGTACTGACCCTCTGACAGTGCAGCATTCCCTCAGTACTGACCCTCTGACAGTGCAGCACTCCTTCAGTATTGACCCTCTGACAGTGCAGCACTCTCTCAGTACTGACCCTCTGACAGTGCAGCATTCCCTCAGTACTGACCCTCTGACAATGCAGCACTCCCTCAGTACTGACCCTCTGACAGTGCAGCACTCCCTCAGCACTGAACCTCCGACAGTGCAGCACTACCTCATTACTGACCCTCTGACAGTGCAGCACTCCCTCAGTACTGACCCTCTGACAGTGCAGCTCTACCTCAGTACTGACCATCTGACAGTGCAGCACTCCCTCAGTACTGACCCTCTGACAGTGCAGCACTCCTTCAGTACTGACTCTCTGAAAGTGCAGCAGTCCTTCAGTACTGACACTCTGACAGTGAAGCACATCCTCAACACTGTACCTCCGACAATGCAGCACTCTTTCAACACTGCCCTTCCAACAGTGCAGCACTCCCTCAACACTGCCCCTCCAACAGTATAGCACTCCCTCAACACTGCCCTTCTTACAGTCTAATGCTCCCTCAGTACTGACCCTCCGACAGTGCGGCACTCCCTCAGTTCTGACTCTCTGACAGTGCAGCACTCCCTCAGTACTGTCCCTGTGACAGTTCAGCACTCCCTCAGTACTGACCCACTGACAATGCAGCACTCCTTCAGTACTGACCCTCTGACAGTGCAGCACTCCCTCAGTACTGACCCTCTGACAGTGCAGCATTCCCTCAGTACTGACCCTCTGACAGTGCAAGGCTCCCTCAGTACTGACCCTCTGACAATGCAGCACTCCTTCAGTACTGACCGTCTGACAGTGCAGCACTCCCTCAGTACTGACCCTCTGACAGTGCAGCACTGCCTCAGTACTGACCCTCTGACAGTGCAGCACTCCCTCAGTACTGACACTCTGACAGTGCAGCACTTCCTCAGTACTGACCCTCTGACAGGGCAGCACTCCCTCAGTACTGACCCTCTGACAGTGCAGCACACCTTCATTACTGACCCTCTGACAATGCAGCACTCCTTCAGTATTGACCCTCTGACAGTGCAGTACTCACTCAGTACTGACCCTCTGACAGTGCAGCATTTCCTCAGTACTGACCCTCTGACAATGCAGCAATCCTTCAGTACTGACCCTCTGTCAGTTCAGCACTCCCTCAGCACTGAACCTCCGACAGTGCAGCACTACCTCATTACTGACCCTCTGACAGTGCAGCACTGCCTCAGAAATGACCCTCTGTCAGTGCAGCACTCCCTCAGTACTGACCCTCTGACAGTGCACCGCTCCCTCAGTACTGACCCTCTGACAGTGCACCAATCCCTCAGCACTGACCCTCTGACAGTGCAGCACTCCCTCAGTACTGACCCTCTGACAGTGCAGCTCTACCTCAGTACTGACCATCTGACAGTGCAGCACTCCCTCAGTACTGACCCTCTGACAGTGCAGCACTCCCTCAGTACTGACCCTCTGATAGTGCAGCTCAACCTCAGTACTGACCCTCTGACTTTGCAGCACTCCCTCAGTACTGACCCTCTGACTTTGCAGCACTCCCTCAGTACTGACCCACTGACAATGCAGCACTCCCTCAGTACTGACCATGTGACAGTTCAGCACTCCCTCAGTACTGACCCACTGACAATGCAGCACTCCTTCAGTACTGACCCTCTGACAATGCAGCACTCCCTCAGTACTGACCCTCTGACAGTGCAGCACTCCCTCAGTACTGACCCTCTGATAGTGCAGCTCAACCTCAGTACTGACCCTCTGACTTTGCAGCACTCCCACAGTACTGACCCTCTGACAGTGCAGCACTCCCTCAGTACTGACCCTCTGACAGTGAAGCTCTCCCTCAGTACTGACCCTCTGACAGTGCAGCATTCCCTCAGTACTGACCCTCTGACAATGCAGCACTCCCTCAGAAATGACCCTCTGACAGTGCAGCACTCCCTCAGTACTGACCCTCTGACAGTGCAGCACTCCCTCAGTACTGACCCTCTGACACTGCAGCACTCCCTCAGTACTGACCCTCTGACAGTGCAGCATTCCCTCAGTACTGACCCTCCGACAGTGCAGCACTCCCTCAACACTGCCCGTCCGACAGTGCAGCACTCCCTCAACACTGCCCCTCCAACAGTATAGCACTCCCTCAACACTGCCCTTCTTACAGTCTAACGCTCCCTCAGTACAGACCCTCTGACAGTGCGGCACTAACTCAGTTCTGACTCTCTGACAGTGCAGCACTCCTTCAGTACTGACCCTGTGACAGTTCAGCACTCCCTCAGTACTGACCCACTGACAATGCAGCACTCCTTCAGTACTGACCCTCTGACAGTGCGGCACTACCTCTTTACTGACCCTCTGATAGTGCAGTTCTACCTCAGTACTGACACTCTGACAGTGCAGCAGTCCCTCAGTACTGAGACTATGACAGTGCAGCACTCCCTCAGGACTGACCCTCTGACAGTCCAGCACTCCCTCAGTACTGACCCTCTGACAGTGCAGCAATCCCTCATCACTGTCCCTCCGACAATGCAGCACTCATTCAACACTGCCCTTCCAACATTGCAGCACTCCCTCAACACTGCCCGTCCGACAGGGCAGCACTCGCTCAACACTGCCCCTCCAACAGTATAGCACTCCCTCAACACTGACCCTCTGACACTGTAGAACTCCCTCAGCACCGACGCTCTGACAGTGCAGCACTCCCTCAGTACTGATACTCTGACAGTGCAGCACTCCCTCAGTACTGACCCTCTGACAGTGCAGCACTCCCTCAGTACTGACCCTCTGACAGTGCAGCACTCCCTCAGTACTGACCCTCTGACAGTGCAGCACTCCCTCAGTACAGACCCTCTGACAGTGCTGCACTCCCTCAGTACTGACCCTCTGACAGTGCAGCACTCCCTCAGTACTGTCCCTCTGACAGTGAAGCACTTCCTCAACACTGAACCTCTGACAGTGTAGCACTCCCTCAGGACTGACCCTCTGACATTTCGGCACTCCCTCAGTACTGACCCTCTGACAGTGCAGCGCTCCCTCAGTACTGACCCGCTGACTGTTCAGCACTCCCTCAGTAATGACCCTCTGACAGTGAAGCACTTCCTCAACACTGAACCTCTGACAGTGTAGCACTCCCTCAGGACTGACCCTCTGACATTTCGGCACTCCCTCAGTACTGACCCTCTGACAGTGCAGCGCTCCCTCAGTACTGATCCTCTGACAGTGCAGCACTCCCTCAGTACTGACCCTCTGACAGTGCAGCACTCCCTCAGTACTGACCCTCTGACAGTGCAGCACTCCCTCAGTACTGACCCGCTGACTGTTCAGCACTCCCTCAGTAATGACCCTCTGACAGTGAAGCACTTCCTCAACACTGAACCTCTGACAGTGTAGCACTCCCTCAGGACTGACCCTCTGACATTTCGGCACTCCCTCAGTACTGACCCTCTGACAGTGCAGCGCTCCCTCAGTACTGACCCTCTGACAGTGCAGCACTCCCTCAGTACTGACCCTCTGACAGTGCAGTACTCCCTCAGTACTGACCCTCTGACAGTGCAGCGCTCCCTCAGTACTGACCCTCTGACAGTGCAGTACTCCCTCAGTACTGTCCCTCTGACAGTGCAGCACTCCCTCAGTACTGACCCTCTGACAGTGAAGCACTTCCTCAGCACATACCCTCTGACAGTGAAGCACTTCCTCAGCACAGACCCTCTGACAGTGCAGCACTCCATCAGTACTGACCGTCTGAAAGTGCAATACTCCCTCAACACTGCCACTCCAACAGTGCAGCACACCCTCAGCATTGCCATTCTTACAGTATAGCACTCACTCAGTACAGACCCTCTGACAATGCAGCACTCCTTCAGTACTGACCCTCTGACAATGCAGCACTCCCTCAGTACTGACCCTCTGACAGTTCAGCACTCCTCAGTACTGACCCTCTGACAATGCAAGACTCCCTCAGTCCTTACCCTCTGACAGCTCAGCACTGCCTCAGGACTGACCCTCTGACAGTTCAGCACTCCCTTAGTACTGAAACTCTGACAGTGCAGCACTCCCTCAGTTCTGACCCTCCGACAGTGCAGCACTCCCTCAGTTCTGACCCTCCGACAGTGCAGCACTCCCTCAGTACTGAGCCACTGACAGTGCAGCTCTACCTCAGTACTGACCCTCTGACAGAACAACAATCCCTCAGTACTGACCCTCTGACAGTGCAACACACCCTCAGTACTGACCCTCTGACAGTGCAGCACTCCCTCAGTACTGACCCTCTGACTGTGCAGGGCTCATTAAGTACTGACGCTCTGACAGTGCAGCACTCCCTCATTACTGACCCTCTGACAGTGCAGGGCTCCCTCAGTACTGACCCTCTGACAGTGCAGCACTCCCTCAGTACTGACCCTCTGACAGTGCAGCACTCCCTCAGTACTGACCCTCGAAAAGTGCAGCACTCCTTCAGTACTGACCCTCTGACAGTTCAGCACTCCCTCAGTACTGACCCTCTGACAATGCAGCACTCCCTCAGTACTGATCCTCTGACAGTTCAGCACTCCTTCAGTACTGACCCTCTGACAGTTCAGCACTGCCTCAGGACTGACCCTCTGACAGTGCAGCACTCCCTCAGTACTGCCCCTCCGACATTGCGGCACTCACTCAGTATTGACCCTCTGACAGTGCAGCTCTCCCTCAGTACTGACCCTCTGACAGTACAGGGCTCCCTCAGTACTGACCCTCTGACAGTGCAGCACTCCCTCAGTACTGACCCTCTGACAGTGCAGCTATCCCTCAGTACTGACCCTCTGACAGTGCAGCACTCCCTCAGTACTGTCCCTCTGACAGTGCAGCACGCCCTCAGGAATGACCCTCTGACAGTGCAGAACTCACTCAGTACAGACCCTCTTACAGTGCAGCTCACCTTCAGTACTGACCCTCTGACAGTGCAGGGCTCCCTCAGTACTGACCGTCTGACAGTGCAGCACTCCCTCAGTACTGACCGTCTGACAGTGCAGCACTCCCTCAGTACTGACCCTCTGACAATGCAGCACTCCTTCAGGACTGACCCTCTGACAATGCAGCACTCCTTCAGTACTGACCCTCTGACAGAGCAGCACTCCCTCAGTACTGACCCTCTGACAGTGCAGCACTCCCTCATTACTGACCCTCTGACAGTGCAGGGCTCATTCAGTTCTGACCCTCTGACAGTGCAGCACTCCCTCAGTACTGACCCTCTGACAGTGCAGCACTCCCTCAGTACTGACCCTCTGATATTGCAGCTCAACCTCAGTACTGACCCTCTGACTTTGCAGCACTCCCTCAGTACTGACCCTCTGACAGTACAGCACTCCCTCAGTACTGACCCTCTGACAGTGAAGCTCTCCCTCAGTACTGACCCTCTGACAGTGCAGCATTCCCTCAGTACTGACCCTCTGATAGTGCAGCACTCCCTCAGTACTGACCCTCTGACAATGCAGCACTCCCTCAGTACTGACCCTCTGACAGTGCAGCACTCCCTCAGAAATGACCCTCTGACAGTGCAGCACTCCCTCAGTACTGACCCTCTGACAGTGCAGCACTCCCTCAGTACTGACCCTCTGACACTGCAGCACTCCCTCAGTACTGACACTCTGACAGTGCAGCAGTCCTTCAGTACTGACACTCTGACAATGAAGCACTTCCTCAACACTCTCCCTCCGACAATGCAGCACTCTTTCAACACTTCCCTTCCAACAGTGCATCACTCCCCCAACACTGCCCGTCCGACAGTGCAGCACCCCCTCAACACTGCCCCTCCAACAGTATAGCACTCCCTCAACACTGCCCTGCTTACAGTCTAAAGCTCCCTCAGTACAGACCCTCTGACAGTGCGGCACTAACTCAGTTCTGACTCTCTGACAGTGCAGCACTCCCTCAGTACTGACCCACTGACAATGCAGCACTCCCTCAGTACTGACCCACAGGCAATGCAGCACTCCTTCAGTACTGACCCTCTGACAGTGCAGCACTCCTTCAGTACTGACCCTGTGACAGTTCAGCAGTCCCTCAGTACTGACCCACTGACAATGCAGCACTCCTTCAGTACTGACCCTCTGACAGTGCGGCACTACCTCTTTACTGACCCTCTGATAGTGCAGTTCTACCTCAGTACTGACACTCTGACAGTGCAGCACTCCCTCAGTACTGAGACTATGACAGTGCAGCACTCCCTCAGGACTGACCCTCTGATAGTGCAGCACTCCCTCAACACTGCCCTTCTTACACTGTAGCACTTACTCAGTACTGACCCTCTGACAGTGCAGCACTCCCTCAGTACTGACCCTCTGACAGTGCAGCACTCCCTCAGTACTGACCATCTGACAGTGCAGCAATCCCTTATCACTGTCCCTCCGACAATGCAGCACTCTTTCAACACTGCCCTTCCAACATTGCAGCACTCCCTCAACACTGCCCGTCCGACAGGGCAGCACTCGCTCAACACTGCCCCTCCAACAGTATAGCACTCCCTCAACACTGACCCTCTGACACTGTAGAACTCCCTCAGCACCGACCCTCTGACAGTGCAGCACTCCCTCAGTACTGATACTCTGACAGTGCAGCACTCCCTCAGTACTGAAACACTGACAGTGCAGCACTCCCTCAGTACTGACCCTCTGACAGTGCAGCACTCCCTCAGTACTGACCCTCTGACAGTGCAGCACTCCCTCAAGACTGACCCTCTGACATTTCGGCACTCCCTCAGTACTGACCCTCTGACAGTGCAGCGCTCCCTCAGTACTGATCCTCTGACAGTGCAGCACTCCCTCAGTACTGACCCTCTGACAGTGCAGCATTCCCTCAGTACTGACCCTCTGACAGTGCAGCACTCCCTCAGTACTGACCCGCTGACGGTTCAGCACTCCCTCAGTAATGACCCTCTGACAGTGAAGCACTTCCTCAACACTGAACCTCTGACAGTGTAGCACTCACTCAGGACTGACCCTCTGACATTTCGGCACTCCCTCAGTACTGACCCTCTGACAGTGCAGCGCTCCCTCAGTACTGACCCCCTGACAGTGAAGCACTCCCTCAGTACTGACCCTCTGACAGTGCAGCACTCCCTCAGTACTGACCCTCTGACAGTGCAGTACTCCCTCAGTACTGACCCTCTGACAGTGCAGCGCTCCCTCAGTACTGATCCTCTGACAGTGCAGCACTCCCTCTGTACTGACCCTCTGACAGTGCAGCACTCCCTCAGTACTGACGCTCTGATAGTGCAGCACTCCTTCAGTACTGACCCTCTGACATTTCGGCACTCCCTCAACACTGCCACTCCAACAGTGCAGCACACCCTCAGCATTGCCATTCTTACAGTATAGCACTCACTCAGTACAGACCCTCTGACAATGCAGCACTCCTTCAGTACTGACCCTCTGACAATGCAGCACACCCTCAGTACTGACCCTCTGACAGTTCAGCACTCCCTCAGTACTGACCCTCTGACAGTGCAGCACACCCTCAGTACTGACCCTCTGACAGTTCAGCACTCCCTCAGTACTGACCCTCTGACAGTGCAGCACTCCCTCAGTACTGACCCTCTGACAATGCATCACTCCCTCAGTCCTTACCCTCTGACAGCTCAGCACTGCCTCAGGACTGACCCTCTGACAGTTCAGCACTCCCTTAGTACTGAAACTCTGACAGTGCAGCACTCCCTCAGTACTGACCCAGGGACAGTGCAGCACTCCCTCAGTTCTGACCCTCCGACAGTGCAGCACTCCCTCAGTACTGATCCTCTGACAGTGCAGCACTCCCTCAGTACTGACCCTCTGACAGTGCAGCACTCCCTCAGTACTGAGCCACTGACAGTGCAGCTCTACCTCAGTACTGACCCTCTAACAGAGCAACAATCCCTCAGTACTGACCCTCTGACAGTGCAGCACACCCTCAGTACTGACCCTCTGACAGTGCAGCGGTCCCTCAGTACTGACCCTCTGACAGTGCAGGGCTCTCTCAGTACTGACGCTCTGACAGTGCAGCACTCCCTCATTACTGACCCTCTGACAGTGCAGGGCTCCCTCAGTACTGACCCTCTGACAGTGCAGCACTCCTTCAGTACTGACCCTCTGACATGCAGGGCTCTCTCAGTACTGACCCTCTGACAGTGCAGCACTCCTTCAGTACTGACCCTCTGACAGTTCAGCACTCCCTCAGTACTGACCCTCCGACAGTGCTGCACTCCCTCAGTACTGACCCTCTGACAGTGCAGCACTCCCTCAGTACTGACCCTCTGACAGTGCAGCACTCCCTCAGTACTGACCCTCTGACAGTGCAGCGCTCCCTCAGTACTGATCCTCTGACAGTGCAGCACTCCCTCTGTACTGACCCTCTGACAGTGCAGCACTCCCTCAGTACTGACGCTCTGATAGTGCAGCACTCCTTCAGTACTGACCCTCTGACATTTCGGCACTCCCTCAACACTGCCACTCCAACAGTGCAGCACACCCTCAGCATTGCCATACTTACAGTATAGCACTCACTCAGTACAGACCCTCTGACAATGCAGCACTCCTTCAGTACTGACCCTCTGACAATGCAGCACACCCTCAGTACTGACCCTCTGACAGTTCAGCACTCCCTCAGTACTGACCCTCTGACAGTGCAGCACACCCTCAGTACTGACCCTCTGACAGTTCAGCACTCCCTCAGTACTGACCCTCTGACAGTGCAGCACTCCCTCAGTACTGACCCTCTGACAATGCATCACTCCCTCAGTCCTTACCCTCTGACAGCTCAGCACTGCCTCAGGACTGACCCTCTGACAGTTCAGCACTCCCTTAGTACTGAAACTCTGACAGTGCAGCACTCCCTCAGTACTGACCCAGGGACAGTGCAGCACTCCCTCAGTTCTGACCCTCCGACAGTGCAGCACTCCCTCAGTACTGATCCTCTGACAGTGCAGCACTCCCTCAGTACTGACCCTCTGACAGTGCAGCACTCCCTCAGTACTGAGCCACTGACAGTGCAGCTCTACCTCAGTACTGACCCTCTGACAGAGCAACAATCCCTCAGTACTGACCCTCTGACAGTGCAGCACACCCTCAGTACTGACCCTCTGACAGTGCAGCGGTCCCTCAGTACTGACCCTCTGACAGTGCAGGGCTCTCTCAGTACTGACGCTCTGACAGTGCAGCACTCCCTCATTACTGACCCTCTGACAGTGCAGGGCTCCCTCAGTACTGACCCTCTGACAGTGCAGCACTCCTTCAGTACTGACCCTCTGACAGTGCAGGGCTCTCTCAGTACTGACCCTCTGACAGTGCAGCACTCCTTCAGTACTGACCCTCTGACAGTTCAGCACTCCCTCAGTACTGACCCTCCGACAGTGCTGCACTCCCTCAGTACTGACCCTCTGACAGTGCAGCACTCCCTCAGTACTGACCCTCTGACAGTTCAGCACTGCCTCAGGACTGACCCTCTGACAGTGCAGCACTCCCTCAGAGCTGACCCTCTGACAGTGCAGCACTCCCTCAGTACTGACCCTCTGACAATGCAGCACTCCTTCAGGACTGACCCTCTGACAATGCAGCACTCCTTCAGTACTGACCCTCTGACAGAGCAGCACTCCCTCAGTACTGACCCTCTGACAGAGCAGCACTCCCTCAGCACTGAACCTCCGACAGTGCAGCACTCCCTCAGTACTGACCCTCTGACAATGCAGCACTCCTTCAGGACTGACCCTCTGACAATGCAGCACTCCTTCAGTACTGACCCTCTGACAGAGCAGCACTCCCTCAGTACTGACCCTCTGACAGAGCAGCACTCCCTCAGCACTGAACCTCCGACAGTGCAGCACTCCCTCATTACTGACCCTCTGACAGTGCAGGGCTCATTCAGTATTGACCCTCTGACAGTGCAGCACTCTCTCAGTACTGACCCTCTGTCATTTCAGCACTCCCTCAGCACTGAACCTCCGACAGTGCAGCACTCCCTCAGTACTGACCCTCTGACAGTGCAGCGCTCCTTCAGTACTGACACTCTGACAGTGCAGCAGTCCTTCAGTACTGACATTCTGACAGTGAAGCACTTCCTCAACACTGTACCTCCGACAATGCAGCACTCTTTCAACACTGCCCTTCCAACAGTGCAGCACTCCCTCAACACTGCCCGTCCGACAGGGCAGCACTCCCTCAACACTGCCCCTCCAACAGTATAGCACTCCCTCAACACTGCCCTTCTTACAGTCTAACGCTCCCTCAGTACTGACCCTCCGACAGTGCGGCACTCCCTCAGTTCTGACTCTCTGACAGTGTAGCACTCCCTCAGTACTGACCCACTGACAATGCAGCACTCCCTCAGTACTGACCCTTTGACAGTGCAGCACACCCTCAGTACTGACCATCTGTCAGTGCAGCACTCCCTCAGTACTGACCCTTTGACAGTGCAGCACTCCCTCAGTACTGACCCTCTGACAGTGCAGCACTCCCTCACTACTGACCCTCTGACAGTGCAGCTCTACCTCAGTACTGACCATCTGACAGTGCAGCACTCCCTCAGTACTGACCCTCTGACAGTGCAGCACTCCTTCAGTACTGACACTCTGAAAGTGCTGCATTCCTTCAGTACTGACACTCTGACAGTGAAGCACTTCCTCAACACTGTACCTCCGACAATGCAGCACTCTTTCAACACTGCCCTGCCAACAGTGCAGCACTCCCTCAACACTGCAACTCCAACAGTATAGCACTCCATCAACACTGCCCTTCTTACAGTCTAACGCTCCCTCAGTACTGACCCTCTGACAGTGCGGCACTCCCTCAGTTCTGACTCTCTGACAGTGCAGCACTCCCTCAGTACTGACCCACTGACAATGCAGCACTCCCTCAGTACTGACCCTGTGACAGTTCAGCACTCCCTCAGTACTGACCCACTGACAATGCAGCACTCCCTCAGTACTGACCCTCTGATAGTGCAGCTCAACCTCAGTACTGACCCTCTGACCGTGCAGCACTCCCTCAGTGCTGACCCTCTGACAGTGCAGCACTCCCTCAGTACTGAACCTCTGACAGTGCAGCAATCCCTCAGTACTGACCCTCTGATAGTGCAGCACTCCCTCAGTACTGAACCTCTGACAGTGCAGCAATCCCTCAGTACTGACCCTCTGATAGTGCAGTTCTACCTCAAAACTGACCCTCTGACAGTGCAGCACTCCCTCAGTATTGACTCACTAACAGTGTAGCACTCCCTTAGTACTATCCCTCCGACAGTGCAGCACTCCCTCAGTACTGACCATCTGAAAGTGCGGCCCTACCTCAATACTGACCATATGATAGTGCGGCTCTCCCTCAGTGCTGAACCTCTGACAGTGCAGCACTCACTCAGTCCTGACACTCTGACAATGCAGCACTCCCTCAGTACTGAAAATCTGACAGTTCAGCACTGCCTCAGGACTGACTCTCTGACAGTGCAGCACTCCCTCAGTACTGACCCTCTGACAGTGCAGCTCTCCCTCAGTACTGACCCTCTGACAGTGCAGCACTGCCTCAGTACTGACCCTCTGACAGTGCAGCACTCCCTCAGTACTGACCCTCTGACAGTGCAGCACTCCCTCAGTACTGACCCTCTGACAGTGCAGGGCTCCCTCAGGACTGACCCTCTGACAGTGCAGCACTCCCTCAGTACTGACCCTCTGAGAGTGCAGCACTCCCTCAGTACTGACCCTCCGTCAGTGCAGCACTCCCTCAGTACTGACCCTCTGACAGTGCAGCACTCCCTCAGTACTGACCCTCTGACAGTTCAGCACTCCCTCAGTACTGACCCTCTGACAGTGCAGCACTCCCTCAGTACTGACCCTCTGACAGTGCAGCACTCCCTCAGTACTGACCCTATGACAATGCAGCACTCCTTCAGTAATGACCCTCTGACAATGCAGCACTCATTCAGTACTGACCCTCTCACAGTGCAGCGCTCCCTCAGTACTGACCCTCTGACAGTTCAGCTCTCCCTCAGTACTGACCCTCTGACAGTGCGGCACTCCCTCAGTACTGACCCTCTGACAGTGCAGCACTCCATCAGTACTGACCCTCTGACAGTGCAGGGCTCCCTCAGTACTGACCCTCTGAAAGTGCAGCACTCCTTCAGTACTGACCCTCTGACAGTGCAGCACACCCTCATTACTGACCCTCTGACACTGCAGCACTCCCTCAGTACTGACCCTCTGACAGTGCAGCATTCCCTCAGTACTGACCCTCTGACAGTGCAGGGCTCCCTCAGTACTGACCCTCTGAAAGTGCAGCACTCTCTCAGTACTGACCCTCTGACAGTGCAGCTCAAAATCAGTACTGACCCTCTGACAGTGCAGCACTCCCTCAGTACTGACCATCTGACAGTGCAGCATTCCCTCAGTACTCTCCCTCCGACAGTGCAGCACTACCTAATTACTGACCCTCTGACAGTGCAGCACTCCCTCAGTACTGACCCTCTGACAGTGCAGCACTCCCTCAGTACTGACCCTCTGACAGTGCAGCACTCCCTCAGTACTCTCCCTCTGACAGTGCAGCGCTCCCTCAGTACTGACCCTCTGACAGTGCAGCACTCTCTCAGTACTGTCCCTCTGACAGTGCAGCATTCCCTCAGTACTGATCCTCTGACAATGTAGCACTCCTTCAGTACTGAACCTCTGACAGTTCAGCACTCCCTCAGCACTGAACCTCCGACAATGCAGCACTCCCTCAACACTGCCCGTCCGACAGTGCAGCACTCCCTCAACACTGCCCGTCCGACAGTGCAGCACTCCCTCAACACTGCCCCTCCAACAGTATAGCACTCCCTCAACACTGCCCTTCTTACAGTCTAACGCTCCCTCAGAACTGACCCTCTGACAGTGCAGCACTCCCTCAGTACTGACCTACTGACAATGCAGCACTCCTTCAGTACTGACCCTCTGACAGTGCAGCACTCCCTCAGTACTGACACTCTGACAGTGCAGCACTCCCTCAGTGCTGACACTCTGACAGTTCAGCACTCCCTCAGTGCTGACACTCTGACAGTTCAGCACTCCCTCAGTACTGACCCTCCGACAGTGCAGCGCTATCTCCACACTGCCCTTCTTACACTGTAGCTCTCCCTCAGTACTGACCCTCTGATAGTGCAGCACTCCCTCTGTACTAACCCTCTGACAGTGCAGCACTCCCTCAGTACTGACCCTCTGACAGTGCAACACTCCCTCAGCACTGACCCTCTGACAGTGCAACACTCCCTCAGCACTGATCCTCTGACAGTTCAGCACTCCCTCAGTACTGACCCTCTGACAGTGCAACACTCCCTCAGTACTGATCCTCTGACAGTGCAGCACTCCCTCAGTACTGACTCTCTGACAGTGCAGCACTCCCTCAGTACTTACCCTCTGACAATGCATCAATCCTTCAGTACTGACCCTATGACAGTGCAGCTCTAACTCAGTATGGACCCTCTGATGGTGCAGCACTCCCTCAGTACTGAGACTATGACAGTGCAGCAGTCCCTCAGGACTGACCCTCTGATAGTGCAGCACTCCCTCAACACTGCCCTTCTTACACTGTAGTACTTACTCAGTACTGACCCTCTGACAGTGCAGCACTCCCTCAGAACTGACCCTCTGACAGTCCAGCACTCCCTCAGTACTGACCCTCTGACAGTGCAGCAATCCCTCAACACTGCCCTTCCAACATTGCAGCACTCCCTCAACACTGCCCGTCCGACAGGGCAGCACTCGCTCAACACTGCCCTTGTTACAGTGTAGCACTCCCTCAACACTGACCCTCTGACAGTGCAGCACTCCCTCAGTACTGACCCGCTGACTGTTCAGCACTCCCTCAACACTGAAACTCTGACAGTGTAGCACTCCCTCAGGACTGACCCTCTGACATTTCGGCACTCCCTCAGTACTGACCCTCTGACATTGCAGTACTCCCTCAGTACTGACCCTCTGACAGTGCAGCACTCCCTCAGTACTGACCCTCTGACAGTGAAGCACTTCCTCAGCACAGACCCTCTGACAGTGCAGCACTCCCTCAGTACTGACCGTCTGAAAGTGCAATACTCCCTCAACACTGCCACTCCAACAGTGCAGCACACCCTCAGCATTGCCATTCTTACAGTATAGCACTCACTCAGTACAGACCCTCTGACAATGCAGCACTCCTTCAGTACTGACCCTCTGACAATGCAGCAATCCCTCAGTACTGACCCTCTGACAGCTCAGCACTGCCTCAGGACTGACCCTCTGACAGCTCAGCACTCCCTCAGTACTGACCCACCGACAGTGCAGCACTCCCTCAGTTCTGACCCTCCGACAGTGCAGCACTCCCTCAGTACTGATCCTCTGACAGTGCAGCACTCCCTCAGTACTGACCCTCTGACAGTGCAGCACTCCCTCAGTACTGACCCTCTGACAGTGCAGGGCTCATTCAGTACTGACGCTCTGACAGTGCAGCACTCCCTCATTACTGACCCTCTGACAGTGCAGGGCTCCCTCAGTACTGACCCTCTGACAGTGCAGCACTCCCTCAGTACTGACCCTCTGACAGTGCAGCACTCCCTCACTACTGACCCTCTGACAGTGCAGCACTCCCTCAGTACTGACCCTCTGACATTGCAGTACTCCCTCAATACTGACCCTCTGACAGTGCAGCACTCCCTCAGTACTGACCCTCTGACAGTGAAGCACTTCCTCAGCACAGACCCTCTGACAGTGCAGCACTCCCTCAGTACTGACCGTCTGAAAGTGCAATACTCCCTCAACACTGCCACTCCAACAGTGCAGCACACCCTCAGCATTGCCATTCTTACAGTATAGCACTCACTCAGTACAGACCCTCTGACAATGCAGCACTCCTTCAGTACTGACCCTCTCACAATGCAGCAATCCCTCAGTACTGACCCTCTGACAGCTCAGCACTGCCTCAGGACTGACCCTCTGACAGCTCAGCACTCCCTCAGTACTGACCCACCGACAGTGCAGCACTCCCTCAGTTCTGACCCTCCGACAGTGCAGCACTCCCTCAGTACTGATCCTCTGACAGTGCAGCACTCCCTCAGTACTGACCCTCTGACAGTGCAGCACTCCCTCAGTACTGACCCTCTGACAGTGCAGGGCTCATTCAGTACTGACGCTCTGACAGTGCAGCACTCCCTCATTACTGACCCTCTGACAGTGCAGGGCTCCCTCAGTACTGACCCTCTGACAGTGCAGCACTCCCTCAGTACTGACCCTCTGACAGTGCAGCACTCCCTCACTACTGACCCTCTGACAGTGCAGCACTCCCTCAGTACTGATCCTCTGACAGTGCAGCACTCCCTCAGTACTGACCCTCTGACAGTGCAGCACTCCTTCAGTACTGACCCTCTGACATTGCAAGGCTCCCTCAGTACTGACACTCTGACAATGCAGCACTCCTTTAGTACTGACCCTCTGACAGTGCAGCACTCCCTCAGTACTGACCATCTGACAGTGCAGCACACCCTCAGTACTGACCCTCTGACAATGCAGCACTCCCTCAGTACTGACCCTAGGACAGTGCAGCAATCACTCAGTACTGACACTCTGACAGTGCAGCACTCCCTCAGCACTGACCCTCTGACAGTGCAGCACTCCCTCAGTACTGACCCTCTGACATTGCAGCACTCCTTCAGTATTGACCTTCTGACAGTGCAGCACTCTCTCAGTACTGACCCTCTGACAGTGCAGCATTCCCTCAGTACTGACCCTCTGACAATGCAGCAATCCTTCAGTACTGACCCTCTGTCAGTTCAGCACTAACTCAGCACTGAACCTCCGACAGTGCAGCACTACCTCATTACTGACCCTCTGACAGTGCAGCACTGCCTCAGAAATGACCCTCTGTCAGTGCAGCACTCCCTCAGTACTGACACTCTGACAGTGCAGCACTCCCTCAGTACTGACCCTCTGACAGTGCAGCTCTACCTCAGTACTGCCCCTGTGACAGTGCAGCACTCCTTCAGTACTGACACTCTGAAAGTGCAGCAGTCCTTCAGTACTGACACTCTGACAGTGAAGCACTTCCTCAACACTGTACCTCCGACAATGCAGCACTCTTTCAACACTGCCCTTCCAACAGTGCAGCACTCCCTCAACACTGCCCGACCGACAGTGCAGCACTCCCTCAACACTGCCCCTCCAACAGTATAGCACTCCCTCAACACTGCCCTTCTTACAGTCTAACGCTCCCTCAGTACTGACCCTCTGACAGTGCGGCCCTCTCTCAGTTCTGACTCTCTGACAGTGCAGCAATCTCTCAGTACTGACCCACTGACAATGCAGCACTCCCTCAGTACTGACCCTCTGACAGTTCAGCACTCCCTCTGTACTGACCCACTGACAATGCAGCACTCCCTCAGTACTGACCCTCTGACAGTGCAGCACTCCATCAGTACTGACCCTCTGACAGTGCAGAACTCCCTCAGTGCTGACACTCTGACAGTTCAGCATTCCCTCAGTACTGTCCCTCTGATAGTGCAGCTCAACCTCAGTACTGACCCTCTGACAGTGCAGCACTCCTTCAGTAGTGACCCTCTGACAGTGCAGCACTCCCTCAGTAGTGACCCTCTGATAGTGCTGTTCTACCTCAGTACTGACCCTCTGACAGTGCAGCACTCCCTCAGTATTGACTCACCAACAGTGTAGCACTCCCTTAGTACTATCCCTCT
Organism: Carcharodon carcharias; assembly: GCF_017639515.1. Taxonomy (NCBI): domain Eukaryota; kingdom Metazoa; phylum Chordata; class Chondrichthyes; order Lamniformes; family Lamnidae; genus Carcharodon; species Carcharodon carcharias. The sequence goes on along the minus strand of NC_054478.1, from coordinate 3,558,136 downwards.
GACAGTGCAGCACTCCCTCAGTACTGACCATCTGAAAGTGCAGCACTCCCTCAGTACGGACCCTCTGACAGTGCAGCACTCCCTCAGTACTGACCTTCTGACAGTGCAGCACTCCCTCAGTACTGACCCTCAGACAGTGCAGTGCTCCCTCAGGACTGACCCTCTGACAGTGCAGCACTCCCTCAGTACTGACCCTCTGACAGTGCAGCACTCCCTCAGTACTGACCCTCCGTCAGTGCAGCACTCCCTCAGTACTGACCCTCTGACAGTGCTGCACTCCCTCAGTACTGACCCTCTGACAGTTCAGCACTCCCTCAGTACTGACCCTCTGAGAGTGCAGCACTCCCTCAGTACTGACCCTCTGACAGTGCAGCACTCCCTCAGTACTGACCCTCTGACAGTGCAGCACTCCCTCAGGACTGACCCTCTGACAATGCAGCATTCATTCATTACTGACCAACTCACAGTGCAGCGCTACCTCAGTACTGACCCTCTGACAGTTCAGCTCTCCCTCAGTACTGACCTTCTGACAGTGCAGCATTCCCTCAGTACTGACCCTCAGACAGTGCAGTGCTCCCTCAGTACTGACCCTCTGACAGTGCAGCACTCCCTCAGTACTGACCCTCAGACAGTGCAGTGCTCCCTCAGGACTGACCCTCTGACAGTGCAGCACTCCCTCAGTACTGACCCTCTGACAGTGCAGCACTCCCTCAGTACTGACCCTCCGTCAGTGCAGCACTCCCTCAGTACAGACCCTCTGACAGTGCAGCACTCCCTCAGTACTGACCCTCTGACAGTTCAGCACTCCCTCAGTACTGACCCTCTGAGAGTGCAGGGCTCCCTCAGTAATGACCCTCGGACACTGCAGCACTCCCTCAGTACTGACCCTCTGACAGTGCAGCACTCCCTCAGTACTGACCCTCTGACAGTGCAGCACTCCCTCAGTACTGACCCTCTGACAGTGCAGGGCTCCCTCAGGACTGACCCTCTGACAGTGCAGCACTCCCTCAGTACTGACCCTCTGACAGTGCAGCACTCCGTCAGTACTGACCCTCCGTCAGTGTAGCACCCCCTCAGTACTGACACTCTGACAGTGCAGCACTCCCTCAGTACTGACCCTCTGACAGTTCAGCACTCCCTCAGTACTGTCCCTCTGACAGTTCAGCTCTCCCTCAGTACTGACCCTCTGACAGTGCAGGGCTCCCTCAGTACTGACCCTCTGACAGTGCAGCATTCCCTCAGTACTGACCCTCTGACAGTGCAGCACTCCCTCAGTACTGACCCTCTGAAAGTGCAGCACTCCTTCAGTACTGACCCTCTGACAGTGCAGCACACCCTCATTACTGACCCTCTGACAGTGCAGCACTCCCTCAGTACTGACCATCTGAAAGTGCAGCACTCCCTCAGTACGGACCCTCTGACAGTGCAGCACTCCCTCAGTACTGACCTTCTGACAGTGCAGCACTCCCTCAGTACTGACCCTCAGACAGTGCAGTGCTCCCTCAGGACTGACCCTCTGACAGTGCAGCACTCCCTCAGTACTGACCCTCTGAGAGTGCAGCACTCCCTCAGTACTGACCCTCCGACAGTGCAGCACTCCCTCAGTACTGACCCTCTGACAGTGCTGCACTCCCTCAGTACTGACCCTCTGACAGTGCAGCACTCCCTCAGTACTGACCCTCTGAGAGTGCAGCACTCCCTCAGTACTGACCCTCTGACAGTGCAGCACTCCCTCAGTACTGACCCTCTGACAGTGCAGCACTCCCTCAGGACTGACCCTCTGACAATGCAGCATTCCGTCAGTACTGACCCTCTGACAGTGCAGCGCTCCCTCAGTACTGACCCTCTGACAGTGCAGCACTCCCTCAGTACTGACCTTCTGACAGTGCAGCACTCCCTCAGTACTGACCCTAAGGCAGTGCAGTGCTCCCTCAGTACTGACCCTCTGACAGTGCAGCACTCCCTCAGTACTGACCCTAAGGCAGTGCAGTGCTCCCTCAGTACTGACCCTCTGACAGTGCAGCACTCCCTCAGTACTGACCCTCTGACAGTGCAGCACTCCCTCAGGACTGACCCTCTGACAATGCAGCATTCATTCATTACTGACCAACTCACAGTGCAGCGCTACCTCAGTACTGACCCTCTGACAGTTCAGCACTCCCTCAGGACTGACCCTCTGACAATGCAGCATTCATTCATTACTGACCAACTCACAGTGCAGCGCTACCTCAGTACTGACCCTCTGACAGTTCAGCTCTCCCTCAGTACTGACCTTCTGACAGTGCAGCATTCCCTCAGTACTGACCCTCAGACAGTGCAGTGCTCCCTCAGTACTGACCCTCTGACAGTGCAGCACTCCCTCAGTACTGACCCTCAGACAGTGCAGTGCTCCCTCAGGACTGACCCTCTGACAGTGCAGCACTCCCTCAGTACTGACCCTCTGAAAGTGCAGCACTCCCTCAGTACTGACCCTCCGACAGTGCAGCACTCCCTCAGTACAGACCCTCTGACAGTGCAGCACTCCCTCAGTACTGACCCTCTGACAGTTCAGCACTCCCTCAGTACTGACCCTCTGACAGTGCAGCACTCCCTCAGTACTGACCCTCTGACAGTGCAGCACTCCCTCAGTACTGACCCTCCGTCAGTGCAGCACTCCCTCAGTACAGACCCTCTGACAGTGCAGCACTCCCTCAGTACTGACCCTCTGACAGTTCAGCACTCCCTCAGTACTGACCCTCTGAGAGTGCAGGGCTCCCTCAGTAATGACCCTCGGACACTGCAGCACTCCCTCAGTACTGACCCTCTGACAGTGCAGCACTCCCTCAGTACTGACCCTCTGACAGTGCAGCACTCCCTCAGTACTGACCCTCTGACAGTGCAGGGCTCCCTCAGGACTGACCCTCTGACAGTGCAGCACTCCCTCAGTACTGACCCTCTGACAGTGCAGCACTCCGTCAGTACTGACCCTCCGTCAGTGTAGCACCCCCTCAGTACTGACACTCTGACAGTGCAGCACTCCCTCAGTACTGACCCTCTGACAGTTCAGCACTCCCTCAGTACTGTCCCTCTGACAGTTCAGCTCTCCCTCAGTACTGACCCTCTGACAGTGCAGGGCTCCCTCAGTACTGACCCTCTGACAGTGCAGCATTCCCTCAGTACTGACCCTCTGACAGTGCAGCACTCCCTCAGTACTGACCCTCTGACAGTGCAGCACTCCCTCAGGACTGACCCTCTGACAATGCAGCATTCATTCATTACTGACCCTCTCACAGTGCAGCGCTCCCTCAGTACTGACCCTCTGACAGTTCAGCTCTCCCTCAGTACTGACCTTCTGACAGTGCAGCACTCCCTCAGTACTGACCCTCAGACAGTGCAGTGCTCCCTCAGTACTGACCCTCTGACAGTGCAGCACTCCCTCAGTACTGACCCTCAGACAGTGCAGTGCTCCCTCAGGACTGACCCTCTGACAGTGCAGCACTCCCTCAGTACTGACCCTCTGACAGTGCAGCACTCCCTCAGGACTGACCCTCTGACAATGCAGCATTCATTCATTACTGACCAACTCACAGTGCAGCGCTACCTCAGTACTGACCCTCTGACAGTTCAGCACTCCCTCAGGACTGACCCTCTGACAATGCAGCATTCATTCATTACTGACCAACTCACAGTGCAGCGCTACCTCAGTACTGACCCTCTGACAGTTCAGCTCTCCCTCAGTACTGACCTTCTGACAGTGCAGCATTCCCTCAGTACTGACCCTCAGACAGTGCAGTGCTCCCTCAGTACTGACCCTCTGACAGTGCAGCACTCCCTCAGTACTGACCCTCAGACAGTGCAGTGCTCCCTCAGGACTGACCCTCTGACAGTGCAGCACTCCCTCAGTACTGACCCTCTGACAGTGCAGCACTCCCTCAGTACTGACCCTCCGTCAGTGCAGCACTCCCTCAGTACAGACCCTCTGACAGTGCAGCACTCCCTCAGTACTGACCCTCTGACAGTTCAGCACTCCCTCAGTACTGACCCTCTGACAGTGCAGCACTCCCTCAGTACTGACCCTCTGACAGTGCAGCACTCCCTCAGTACTGACCCTCCGTCAGTGCAGCACTCCCTCAGTACAGACCCTCTGACAGTGCAGCACTCCCTCAGTACTGACCCTCTGACAGTTCAGCACTCCCTCAGTACTGACCCTCTGAGAGTGCAGGGCTCCCTCAGTAATGACCCTCGGACACTGCAGCACTCCCTCAGTACTGACCCTCTGACAGTGCAGCACTCCCTCAGTACTGACCCTCTGACAGTGCAGCACTCCCTCAGTACTGACCCTCTGACAGTGCAGGGCTCCCTCAGGACTGACCCTCTGACAGTGCAGCACTCCCTCAGTACTGACCCTCTGACAGTGCAGCACTCCGTCAGTACTGACCCTCCGTCAGTGTAGCACCCCCTCAGTACTGACACTCTGACAGTGCAGCACTCCCTCAGTACTGACCCTCTGACAGTTCAGCACTCCCTCAGTACTGTCCCTCTGACAGTTCAGCTCTCCCTCAGTACTGACCCTCTGACAGTGCAGGGCTCCCTCAGTACTGACCCTCTGACAGTGCAGCATTCCCTCAGTACTGACCCTCTGACAGTGCAGCACTCCCTCAGTACTGACCCTCTGAAAGTGCAGCACTCCTTCAGTACTGACCCTCTGACAGTGCAGCACACCCTCATTACTGACCCTCTGACAGTGCAGCACTCCCTCAGTACTGACCATCTGAAAGTGCAGCACTCCCTCAGTACTGACCCTCCGTCAGTGCAGCACTCCCTCAGTACTGACCCTCTGACAGTGCTGCACTCCCTCAGTACTGACCCTCTGACAGTTCAGCACTCCCTCAGTACTGACCCTCTGAGAGTGCAGCACTCCCTCAGTACTGACCCTCTGACAGTGCAGCACTCCCTCAGTACTGACCCTCTGACAGTGCAGCACTCCCTCAGGACTGACCCTCTGACAATGCAGCATTCATTCATTACTGACCCTCTCACAGTGCAGCGCTCCCTCAGTACTGACCCTCTGACAGTTCAGCTCTCCCTCAGTACTGACCTTCTGACAGTGCAGCACTCCCTCAGTACTGACCCTCAGACAGTGCAGTGCTCCCTCAGTACTGACCCTCTGACAGTGCAGCACTCCCTCAGTACTGACCCTCAGACAGTGCAGTGCTCCCTCAGGACTGACCCTCTGACAGTGCAGCACTCCCTCAGTACTGACCCTCTGACAGTGCAGCACTCCCTCAGTACTGACCCTCCGTCAGTGCAGCACTCCCTCAGTACAGACCCTCTGACAGTGCAGCACTCCCTCAGTACTGACCCTCTGACAGTTCAGCACTCCCTCAGTACTGACCCTCTGAGAGTGCAGGGCTCCCTCAGTAATGACCCTCGGACACTGCAGCACTCCCTCAGTACTGACCCTCTGACAGTGCAGCACTCCCTCAGTACTGACCCTCTGACAGTGCAGGGCTCCCTCAGGACTGACCCTCTGACAGTGCAGCACTCCCTCAGTACTGACCCTCTGACAGTGCAGCACTCCGTCAGTACTGACCCTCCGTCAGTGTAGCACTCCCTCAGTACTGACACTCTGACAGTGCAGCACTCCCTCAGTACTGACCCTCTGACAGTTCAGCACTCCCTCAGTACTGTCCCTCTGACAGTTCAGCTCTCCCTCAGTACTGACCCTCTGACAGTGCAGGGCTCCCTCAGTACTGACCCTCTGACAGTGCAGCATTCCCTCAGTACTGACCCTCTGACAGTGCAGCACTCCCTCAGTACTGACCCTCTGAAAGTGCAGCACTCCTTCAGTACTGACCCTCTGACAGTGCAGCACACCCTCATTACTGACCCTCTGACAATGCAGCACTCCTTCAGTATTTACCCTCTGACAGTGCAGCACTCTCTCAGTACTGACCCTCTGACAGTTCAGCACTCCTTCAGTACTGACCATCAGACAGTGCAGCATTCCCTCAGTACTGACCCTCTGACAGTGCAGCGCTCCCTCAGTACTGAACCTCTGACAGTTCAGCATTCCCTCAGCACTGAACCTCTGACAGTGCAGCACTCCCTCAGAAATGACCCTCTGACAGTTCAACACTCCCTCAGTACTGACCATCTGACAGTGCAGCACTCTCTCAGTACTGACCCTCTGACAGTTCAGCACTCCTTCAGTACTGACCATCAGACAGTGCAGCATTCCCTCAGTACTGACCCTCTGACAGTGCAGCGCTCCCTCAGTACTGAACCTCTGACAGTTCAGCATTCCCTCAGCACTGAACCTCTGACAGTGCAGCACTCCCTCAGAAATGACCCTCTGACAGTTCAACACTCCCTCAGTACTGACCATCTGACAGTGCAGCACTCCCTCAGTACTGACCCTCTGACAGTGCAGCTCAAACTCAGTACTGACCCTCTGACAGTGCAGCACTCCCTCAGTACTGACCATCTGACAGTGCAGCACTCCCTCAGTACTCTCCCTCTGACAGTGCAGCGCTACCTCAGTACTGAACCTCTGACAGTGCAGCACTCCTTCAGTACAGACCCTCTGACAGGGCAGCACACCCTCAGTACTGACCCTCTGACAATGCAGCACACCTTCAGTATTGACCATCTGACAGTGCAGCACTCTCTCAGTACTGTCCCTCTGACAGTGCAGCATACCCTCAGTACTGACCCTCTGACAGTGCAGCACTCTCTCAGTACTGACCCTCCGTCAGTGCAGCACTCCCTCAGTACTGACCCTCTGACAGTGCTGCACTCCCTCAGTACTGACCCTCTGACAGTTCAGCACTCCCTCAGTACTGACCCTCTGAGAGTGCAGCACTCCCTCAGTACTGACCCTCTGACAGTGCAGCACTCCCTCAGTACTGACCCTCTGACAGTGCAGCACTCCCTCAGGACTGACCCTCTGACAATGCAGCATTCATTCATTACTGACCCTCTCACAGTGCAGCGCTCCCTCAGTACTGACCCTCTGACAGTTCAGCTCTCCCTCAGTACTGACCTTCTGACAGTGCAGCACTCCCTCAGTACTGACCCTCAG
>NC_054478.1:3440604-3550573 GCF_017639515.1 Carcharodon carcharias | reverse complement strand
TCATCACTGTTCCCATCATCACTGTTCCCATCATCACTGTTCCCATCATCACTGTTCCCATCATCACTGTTCCCATCATCACTGTTCCCATCATCACTGTTCCCATCATCACTGTTCCCATCATCACTGTTCCCATCATCACTGTTCCCATCATCACTGTTCCCATCATCACTGTTCCCATCATCACTGTTCCCATCATCACTGTTCCCATCATCACTGTTCCCATCATCACTGTTCCCATCATCACTGTTCCCATCATCACTGTTCCCATCATCACTGTTCCCATCATCACTGTTCCCATCATCACTGTTCCCATCATCACTGTTCCCATCATCACTGTTCCCATCATCACTCGTTCCCATCATCACTGTTCCCATCATCACTGTTCCCATCATCACTGTTCCCATCATCACTGTTCCCATCATCACTGTTCCCATCATCACTGTTCCCATCATCACTGTTCCCATCATCACTGTTCCCATCATCACTGTTCCCATCATCACTGTTCCCATCATCACTGTTCCCATCATCACTGTTCCCATCATCACTGTTCCCATCATCACTGTTCCCATCATCACTGTTCCCATCATCACTGTTCCCATCATCACTGTTCCCATCATCACTGTTCCCATCATCACTGTTCCCATCATCACTGTTCCCATCATCACTGTTCCCATCATCACTGTTCCCATCATCACTGTTCCCATCATCACTGTTCCCATCATCACTACTCGTTCCCATCATCACTGTTCCCATCATCACTGTTCCCATCATCACTGTTCCCATCATCACTGTTCCCATCATCACTGTTCCCATCATCACTGTTCCCATCATCACTGTTCCCATCATCACTGTTCCCATCATCACTACTCGTTCCCATCATCACTGTTCCCATCATCACTGTTCCCATCATCACTGTTCCCATCATCACTGTTCCCATCATCACTGTTCCCATCATCTCTACTCGTTCCCATCATCACTGTTCCCATCATCACTCGTTCCCATCATCACTACTGTTCCCATCATCACTGTTCCCATCATCACTGTTCCCATCATCACTGTTCCCATCATCACTGTTCCCATCATCACTGTTCCCATCATCACTGTTCCCATCATCACTGTTCCCATCATCACTGTTCCCATCATCACTGTTCCCATCATCACTGTTCCCATCATCACTGTTCCCATCATCACTGTTCCCATCATCACTCGTTCCCATCATCACTGTTCCCATCATCACTGTTCCCATCATCACTGTTCCCATCATCACTGTTCCCATCATCACTGTTCCCATCATCACTGTTCCCATCATCACTGTTCCCATCATCACTGTTCCCATCATCACTGTTCCCATCATCACTGTTCCCATCATCACTGTTCCCATCATCACTACTCGTTCCCATCATCACTGTTCCCATCATCACTGTTCCCATCATCACTGTTCCCATCATCACTGTTCCCATCATCACTGTTCCCATCATCACTACTCGTTCCCATCATCACTGTTCCCATCATCACTGTTCCCATCATCACTACTCGTTCCCATCATCACTGTTCCCATCATCACTGTTCCCATCATCACTACTCGTTCCCATCATCACTGTTCCCATCATCACTGTTCCCATCATCACTGTTCCCATCATCACTGTTCCCATCATCACTGTTCCCATCATCACTGTTCCCATCATCACTGTTCCCATCATCACTACTCGTTCCCATCATCACCGTTCACATCATCACTGTTCCTATCATCACTGTTCCCATCATCACTGTTCCCATCATCACTGTTCCCATCATCACTGTTCCCATCATCACTACTCGTTCCCATCATCACTACTCGTTCCCATCATCACTGTTCTCATCATCACTGTTCCCATCATCACTGTTCCCATCATCACTGTTCCCATCATCACTGTTCCCATCATCACTGTTCCCATCATCACTGTTCCCATCATCACTGTTCCCATCATCACTGTTCCCATCATCACTGTTCCCATCATCACTGTTCCCATCATCACTGTTCCCATCATCACTGTTCCCATCATCACTGTTCCCATCATCACTGTTCCCATCATCACTACTCGTTCCCATCATCACTGTTCCCATCATCACCGTTCCCATCATCACTGTTATCATCATCACTGTTCCCATCATCACTGTTCCCATCATCACTGTTCCCATCATCACTGTTCCCATCATCACTGTTCCCATCATCACTGTTCCCATCATCACTGTTCCCATCATCACTGTTCCCATCATCACTGTTCCCATCATCACTGTTCCCATCATCACTGTTCCCATCATCACTACTCGTTCCCATCATCACTGTTCCCATCATCACTGTTCCCATCATCACTGTTCCCATCATCACTACTCGTTCCCATCATCACTACTCGTTCCCATCATCACTGTTCCCATCATCACTGTTCCCATCATCACTGTTCCCATCATCACTGTTCCCATCATCACTGTTCCCATCATCACTGTTCCCATCATCACTGTTCCCATCATCACCGTTCCCATCATCACTGTTCCCATCATCACTGTTCCCATCATCACTGTTCCCATCATCACTGTTCCCATCATCACTGTTCCCATCATCACTGTTCCCATCATCACTGTTCCCATCATCACTACTCGTTCCCATCATCACTGTTCCCATCGTCACTACTCGTTCCCATCATCACTGTTCCCATCATCACTGTTCCCATCATCACTGTTCCCATCATCACTGTTCCCATCATCACTGTTCCCATCATCACTACTCGTTCCCATCATCACTACTCGTTCCCATCATCACTGTTCCCATCATCACTGTTCCCATCATCACTGTTCCCATCATCACTGTTCCCATCATCACTGTTCCCATCATCACTGTTCCCATCATCACTACTCGTTCCCATCATCACTGTTCCCATCATCACTGTTCCCATCATCACTGTTCCCATCATCACTGTTCCCATCATCACTACTCGTTCCCATCATCACTGTTCCCATCATCACTGTTCCCATCATCACTGTTCCCATCATCACTGTTCCCATCATCACTGTTCCCATCATCACTGTTCCCATCATCACTACTCGTTCCCATCATCACTGTTCCCATCATCACTGTTCCCATCATCACTGTTCCCATCATCACTGTTCCCATCATCACTGTTCCCATCATCACTGTTCCCATCATCACTACTCGTTCCCATCATCACTGTTCCCATCATCACTGTTCCCATCATCACTACTCGTTCCCATCATCACTGTTCCCATCATCACTACTCGTTCCCATCATCACTGTTCCCATCATCACTGTTCCCATCATCACTACTCGTTCCCATCATCACTGTTCCCATCATCACTGTTCCCATCATCACTGTTCCCATCATCACTGTTCCCATCATCACTGTTCCCATCATCACTGTTCCCATCATCACTGTTCCCATCATCACTGTTCCCATCATCACTGTTCCCATCATCACTGTTCCCATCATCACTGTTCCCATCATCACCGTTCCCATCATCACTGTTCCCATCATCACTGTTCCCATCATCACTGTTCCCATCATCACTGTTCCCATCATCACTGTTCCCATCATCACTACTCGTTCCCATCATCACTGTTCCCATCATCACTGTTCCCATCATCACTGTTCCCATCATCACTGTTCCCATCATCACTGTTCCCATCATCACTGTTCCCATCATCACTGTTCCCATCATCACTGTTCCCATCATCACTGTTCCCATCATCACTGTTCCCATCATCACTACTCGTTCCCATCATCACCGTTCACATCATCACTGTTCCTATCATCACTGTTCGCATCATCACTGTTCCCATCATCACTGTTCCCATCATCACTGTTCCCATCATCACTGTTCCCATCATCACTGTTCCCATCATCACTACTCGTTCCCATCATCACTGTTCCCATCATCACTGTTCCCATCATCACTGTTCCCATCATCACTGTTCCCATCATCACTGTTCCCATCATCACTACTCGTTCCCTTCATCACTGTTCCCATCATCACTGTTCCCATCATCACTGTTCCCATCATCACTGTTCCCATCATCACTGTTCCCATCATCACTACTCGTTCCCATCATCACTGTTCCCATCATCATCGTTCCCATCATCACTGTTCCCATCATCACTGTTCCCATCATCACTGTTCCCATCATCACTACTCGTTCCCATCATCACTGTTCCCATCATCACTGTTCCCATCATCACTGTTCCCATCATCACTGTTCCCATCATCACTGTTCCCATCATCACTACTCGTTCCCATCATCACTGTTCCCATCATCACTGTTCCCATCATCACTACTCGTTCCCATCATCACTGTTCCCATCATCACTGTTCCCATCATCACTACTCGTTCCCATCATCACTGTTCCCATCATCACTGTTCCCATCATCACTGTTCCCATCATCACTGTTCCCATCATCACTGTTCCCATCATCACTGTTCCCATCATCACTGTTCCCATCATCACTACTCGTTCCCATCATCACCGTTCACATCATCACTGTTCCTATCATCACTGTTCCCATCATCACTGTTCCCATCATCACTGTTCCCATCATCACTGTTCCCATCATCACTGTTCCCATCATCACTGTTCCCATCATCACTGTTCCCATCATCACTGTTCCCATCATCACTGCTCGTTCGCATCATCACTGTTCCCATCATCACTGTTCCCATCATCACTGTTCCCATCATCACTGTTCCCATCATCACTGTTCCCATCATCACTACTTGTTCCCATCATCACTGTTCCCATCATCACTGTTCCCATCATCACTGTTCCCATCATCACTGTTCCCATCATCACTGTTCCCATCATCACTGTTCCCATCATCACTACTCGTTCCCATCATCACTGTTCCCATCATCACTACTCGTTCCCATCATCACTGTTCCCATCATCACTACTCGTTCCCATCATCACCGTTCACATCATCACTGTTCCCATCATCACTGTTCCCATCATCACTGTTCCCATCATCACAGTTCCCATCATCACTGTTCACATCATCACTGTTCCCATCATCACTGTTCCCATCATCACTACTCGTACCCATCATCACTGTTCCCATCATCACTGTTCCCATCATCACTGTTCCCATCATCACTGTTCCCATCATCACTGTTCCCATCATCACTGTTCCCATCATCACTGTTCCCATCATCACTGTTCCCATCATCACTACTCGTTCCCATCATCACTGTTCCCATCATCACTGTTCCCATCATCACTGTTCCCATCATCATCGTTCCCATCATCACTGTTCCCATCATCACTGTTCCCATCATCACTGTTCCCATCATCACTGTTCCCATCATCACTGTTCCCATCATCACTGTTCCCATCATCACTACTCGTTCCCATCATCACTGTTCCCATCATCACTGTTCCCATCATCACTGTTCCCATCATCACTGTTCCCATCATCATCGTTCCCATCATCACTGTTCCCATCATCACTGTTCCCATCATCCCTGTTCCCATCATCACCGTTCCCATCATCACTGTTCCCATCTTCACTGTTCCCATCATCACTGTTCCCATCATCACTGTTCCCATCATCACTGTTCCCATAATCACTGTTCCCATCATCACTGTTCCCATCATCATTACTCGTTCCCATCATCACCGTTCACATCATCACTGTTCCCATCATCACTGTTCCCATCATCACTGTTCCCATCATCACTGTTCCCATCATCACTGTTCCCATCATCACTGTTCCCATTATCACTGTTCCCATCATCACTGTTCCCATCATCACTGTTCCCATCATCACTGTTCCCATCATCACTGTTCCCATCATCACTGTTCCCATCATCACTACTTGTTCCCATCATCACTGTTCCCATCATCACTACTCGTTCCCATCATCACTGATCCCATCATCACTACTTGTTCCCATCATCACTGTTCCCATCATCACTGCTCGTTCCCATCATCACTGTTCCCATCATCACTACTTGTTCCCATCATCACTGTTCCCATCATCACTACTCGTTCCCATCATCACTACTCGTTCCCATCATCACTGTTCCCATCATCACTACTTGATCCCATCATCACTGTTCCCATCATCACTGTTCCCATCATCACTACTCGTTCCCATCATCACTGTTCCCATCATCACTGTTCCCATCATCACTGTTCCCATCATCACTGTTCCCATCATCACTGTTCCCATCATCACTACTCGTTCCCATCATCACTGTTCCCATCATCACTACTCGTTCCCATCATCACTCTTCCCATCATCACTGTTCCCATCATCACTGTTCCCATCATCACTGTTCCCATCATCACTGTTCCCATCATCACTACTCGTTCCCATCATCACTGTTCCCATCATCACTACTCGTTCCCATCATCACTGTTCCCATCATCACTACTCGTTCCCATCATCACTGTTCCCATCATCACTGTTCCCATCATCACTGTTCCCATCATCACTACTCGTTCCCATCATCACTGTTCCCATCATCACTACTCGTTCCCATCATCACTGTTCCCATCATCACTGTTCCCATCATCACTGTTCCCATCATCACTACTCGTTCCCATCATCACTGTTCCCATCATCACTGTTCCCATCATCACTGTTCCCATCATCACTGTTCCCATCATCACTGTTCCCATCATCACTGTTCCCATCATCACTGTTCCCATCATCACTGTTCCCATCATCACTGTTCCCATCATCACTACTCGTTCCCATCATCACTACTCGTTCCCATCATCACTGTTCCCATCATCACTGTTCCCATCATCACTGTTCCCATCATCACTGTTCCCATCATCACTGTTCCCATCATCACTGTTCCCATCATCACTACTCGTTCCCATCATCACTACTCGTTCCCATCATCACTGTTCCCATCATCACTGTTCCCATCATCTCTGTTCCCATCATCACTGTTCCCATCATCACTGTTCCCATCATCACTGTTCCCATCATCACTGTTCCCATCATCACTGTTCCCATCATCACTGTTCCCATCATCACTGTTCCCATCATCACTGTTCCCATCATCACTGTTCCCATCATCACTACTCGTTCCCATCATCACTGTTCCCATCATCACTGTTCCCATCATCACTGTTCCCATCATCACTGTTCCCATTATCACTGTTCCCATCATCACTACTCGTTCCCATCATCACTGTTCCCATCATCACTGTTCCCATCATCACTGTTCCCATCATCACTGTTCCCATCATCACTGTTCCCATCATCACTGTTCCCATCATCACTACTCGTTCCCATCATCACTGTTCCCATCATCACTGTTCCCATCATCACTGTTCCCATCATCACTGTTCCCATCATCACTACTCGTTCCCATCATCACTGTTCCCATCATCACTACTCGTTCCCATCATCACTGTTCCCATCATCACTGTTCCCATCATCACTGTTCCCATCATCACTGTTCCCATCATCACTGTTCCCATCATCACTGTTCCCATCATCACTGTTCCCATCATCACTGTTCCCATCATCACTGTTCCCATCATCACTGCTCGTTCCCATCATCACTGTTCCCATCATCACTGTTCCCATCATCACTGTTCCCATCATCACTGTTCCCATCATCACTGTTCCCATCATCACTGTTCCCATCATCACTGTTCCCATCATCACTCCTCGTTCCCATCATCACTGTTCCCATCATCACTGTTCCCATCATCACTGTTCCCATCATCACTGTTCCCATCATCACTGTTCCCATCATCACTGTTCCCATCATCACTGTTCCCATCATCACTGTTCCCATCATCACTGTTCCCATCATCACTACTCGTTCCCATCATCACTGTTCCCATCATCACTGTTCCCATCATCACTGTTCCCATCATCACTGTTCCCATCATCACAGTTCCCATCATCACTACTCGTCCCATCATCACTGTTCCCATCATCACTGTTCCCATCATCACTGTTCCCATCATCACTGTTCCCATCATCACTGTTCCCATCATCACTACTCGTTCCCATCATCACTGTTCCCATCATCACTGTTCCCATCATCACTGTTCCCATCATCACTGTTCCCATCATCACTACTCGTTCCCATCATCACTGTTCCCATCATCACTGTTCCCATCATCACAGTTCCCATCATCACTGTTCCCATCATCACTACTCGTTCCCATCATCAGTGTTCCCATCATCACTGTTCCCATCATCACTACTCGTTCCCATCATCACTGTTCCCATCATCACTGTTCCCATCATCACTACTCGTTCCCATCATCACTGTTCCCATCATCACTGTTCCCATCATCACTGTTCCCATCATCACTGTTCCCATCATCACTGTTCCCATCATCACTGTTCCCATCATCACTACTCGTTCCCATCATCACTGTTCCCATCATCACTGTTCCAATCATCACTGTTCCCATCATCACTGTTCCCATCATCACTGTTCCCATCATCACTGTTCCCATCATCACTACTCCTTCCCATCATCACTGTTCCCATCATCACTACTCGTTCCCATCATCACTGTTCCCATCATCACTGCTCGTTCCCATCATCACTGTTCCCATCATCACTGTTCCCATCCTCACTACGCGTTCCCATCATCACTGTTCCCATCATCACTGTTCCCATCATCACTACTCGTTCCCATCATCACTGTTCCCATCATCACTGTTCCCATCATCACTGTTCCCATCATCACTGTTCCCATCATCACTGTTCCCATCATCACTGTTCCCATCATCACTGTTCCCATTATCACTGTTCCCATCATCACTGTTCCCATCATCACTACTCGTTCCCATCATCACTGTTCCCATCATCACTACTCGTTCCCATCATCACTGTTCCCATCATCACTGTTCCCATCATCACTGTTCCCATCATCACTGTTCCCATCATCACTGTTCCCATCATCACTACTCGTTCCCATCATCACTGTTCCCATCATCACTACTCGTTCCCATCATCACTGTTCCCATCATCACTGTTCCCATCATCACTACTCGTTCCCATCATCACTGTTCCCATCATCACTGTTCCCATCATCACTGTTCCCATCATCACTGTTCCCATCATCACTGTTCCCATCATCACTGTTCCCATCATCACTGTTCCCATCATCACTGTTCCCATCATCACTACTCGTTCCCATCATCACTGTTCCCATCATCACTGTTCCCATCATCACTGTTCCCATCATCACTGTTCCCATCATCACTGTTCCCATCATCACTACTCGTTCCCATCATCACTGTTCCCATCATCACTACTCGTTCCCATCATCACTGTTCCCATCATCACTGCTCGTTCCCATCATCACTGTTCCCATCATCACTGTTCCCATCATCACTGTTCCCATCATCACTGTTCCCATCATCACTGTTCCCATCATCACTGTTCCCATCATCACTGTTCCCATCATCACTGTTCCCATCATCACTGTTCCCATCATCACTGTTCCCATCATCACTACTCGTTCCCATCATCACTGTTCCCATCATCACTGTTCCCATCATCACTACTCGTTCCCATCATCACTGTTCCCATCATCACTGTTCCCATCATCACTGTTCCCATCATCACTGTTCCCATCATCACTACTCGTTCCCATCATCACTGTTCCCATCATCACTGTTCCCATCATCACTACTCGTTACCATCATCACTGTTCCCATCATCACTACTCGTTCCCATCATCACTGTTCCCATCATCACTGTTCCCTTCATCACTGTTCCCATCATCACTGTTCCCATCATCACTGTTCCCATCATCACTGTTCCCATCATCACTACTCGTTCCCATCATCACTGTTCCCATCATCACTGTTCCCATCATCACTACTCGTTCCCATCATCACTGTTCCCATCATCACTGTTCCCATCATCACTACTCGTTCCCATCATCACTGTTCCCATCATCACTGTTCCCATCATCACTGTTCCCATCATCACTACTCGTTCCCATCATCACTGTTCCCATCATCACTGTTCCCATCATCACTACTCGTTCCCATCATCACTGTTCCCATCATCACTGTTCCCATCATCACTACTCGTTCCCATCATCACTACTCGTTCCCATCATCACTGTTCCCATCATCACTGTTCCCATCATCACTGTTCCCATCATCACTACTCGTTCCCATCATCACTGTTCCCATCATCACTACTCGTTCCCATCATCACTGTTCCCATCATCACTGTTCCCATCATCACTGTTCCCATCATCACTGTTCCCATCATCACTGTTCCCATCATCACTACTCGTTCCCATCATCACTGTTCCCATCATCACTGTTCCCATCATTACTGTTCCCATCATCACTACTCGTTCCCATCATCACTGTTCCCATCATCACTGTTCCCATCATCACTGTTCCCATCATCACTGTTCCCATCATCACTGTTCCCATCATCACTGTTCCCATCATCACTGTTCCCATCATCACTCTTCCCATCATCACTACTCGTTCCCATCATCACTACTCGTTCCCATCATCACTGTTCCCATCATCACTGTTCCCATCATCACTGTTCCCATCATCACTACTCGTTCCCATCATCACTGTTCCCATCATCACTACTCGTTCCCATCATCACTACTCGTTCCCATCATCACTGTTCCCATCATCACTGTTCCCATCATCACTGTTCCCATCATCACTACTCGTTCCCATCATCACTGTTCCCATCATCACTGTTCCCATCATCACTTCTCGTTCCCATCATCACTACTCGTTCCCATCATCACTGTTCCCATCATCACTTCTCGTTCCCATCATCACTACTCGTTCCCATCATCACTGTTCCCATCATCACTTCTCGTTCCCATCATCACTACTCGTTCCCATCATCACTGTTCCCATCATCACTGTTCCCATCATCACTTCTCGTTCCCATCATCACTACTCGTTCCCATCATCACTGTTCCCATCATCACTGTTCCCATCATCACTGTTCCCATCATCACTTCTCGTTCCCATCATCACTACTCGTTCCCATCATCACTGTTCCCATCATCACTGTTCCCATCATCACTGTTCCCATCATCACTGTTCCCATCATCACTGTTCCCATCATCACTGTTCCCATCATCACTGTTCCCATCATCACTGTTCCCATCATCACTACTCGTTCCCATCATCACTGTTCCCATCATCACTGTTCCCATCATCACTGTTCCCATCATCACTGTTCCCATCATCACTGTTCCCATCATCACTACTCGTTCCCATCATCACTGTTCCCATCATCACTGTTCCCATCATCACTACTCGTTCCCATCATCACTGTTCCCATCATCACTGTTCCCATCATCACTACTCGTTCCCATCATCACTGTTCCCATCATCACTGTTCCCATCATCACTGTTCCCATCATCACTGTTCCCATCATCACTGTTCCCATCATCACTGTTCCCATCATCACTGTTCCCATCATCACTGTTCCCATCATCACTGTTCCCATCATCACTGTTCCCATCATCACTACTCGTTCCCATCATCACTGTTCCCATCATCACTGTTCCCATCATCACTACTCGTTCCCATCATCACTGTTCCCATCATCACTACTCGTTCCCATCATCACTGTTCCCATCATCACTGTTCCCATCATCACTACTCGTTCCCATCATCACTGTTCCCATCATCACTGTTCCCATCATCACTACTCGTTCCCATCATCACTGTTCCCATCATCACTGTTCCCATCATCACTGTTCCCATCATCACTGTTCCCATCATCACTGTTCCCATCATCACTGTTCCCATCATCACTGTTCCCATCATCACTGTTCCCATCATCACTGTTCCCATCATCACTGTTCCCATCATCACTGTTCCCATCATCACTGTTCCCATCATCACTACTCGTTCCCATCATCACTGTTCCCATCATCACTGTTCCCATCATCACTACTCGTTCCCATCATCACTGTTCCCATCATCACTGTTCCCATCATCACTGTTCCCATCATCACTACTCGTTCCCATGATCACTGTTCCCATCATCACTGTTCCCATCATCACTGTTCCCATCATCACTGTTCCCATCATCACTGTTCCCATCATCACTGTTCCCATCATCACTGTTCCCATCATCACTGTTCCCATCATCACTGTTCCCATCATCACAGTTCCCATCATCACTGTTCCCATCATCACTACTCGTTCCCATCATCAGTGTTCCCATCATCACTGTTCCCATCATCACTGTTCCCATCATCACTGTTCCCATCATCACTACTCGTTCCCATCATCACTGTTCCCATCATCACTACTCGTTCCCATCATCACTGTTCCCATCATCACTGTTCCCATCATCACTGTTCCCATCATCACTGTTCCCATCATCACTGTTCCCATCATCACTGTTCCCATCATCACTGTTCCCATCATCACTGCTCGTTCCCATCATCACTGTTCCCATCATCACTGTTCCCATCATCACTGTTCCCATCATCACTGTTCCCATCATCACTGTTCCCATCATCACTGTTCCCATTATCACTGTTCCCATCATCACTGTTCCCATCATCACTACTCGTTCCCATCATCACTGTTCCCATCATCACTGTTCCCATCATCACTGTTCCCATCATCACTGTTCCCATCATCACTGTTCCCATCATCACTGTTCCCATCATCACTGTTCCCATCATCACTGTTCCCATCATCACCGTTCCCATCATCACTGTTCCCATCATCACTGTTCCCATCATCACTACTCGTTCCCATCATCACTGTTCCCATCATCACTGTTCCCATCATCACTACTCGTTCCCATCATCACTGTTCCCATCATCACTACTCGTTCCCATCATCACTGTTCCCATCATCACTGTTCCCATCATCACTGTTCCCATCATCACTGTTCCCATCATCACTGTTCCCATCATCACTGTTCCCATCATCACTGTTCCCATCATCACTGTTCCCATCATCACTGTTCCCATCATCACTGTTCCCATCATCACTATTCGTTCCCATCATCACTGTTCCCATCATCACTGTTCCCATCATCACTGTTCCCATCATCACTGTTCCCATCATCACTACTCGTTCCCATCATCACTGTTCCCATCATCACTGTTCCCATCATCACTGTTCCCATCATCACTGTTCCCATCATCACTGTTCCCATCATCACTGTTCCCATCATCACTGTTCCCATCATCACTGTTCCCATCATCACTGTTCCCATCATCACTGTTCCCATCATCACTGTTCCCATCATCACTACTCGTTCCCATCATCACTGTTCCCATCATCACTGTTCCCATCATCACTGTTCCCATCATCACTGTTCCCATCATCACTGTTCCCATCATCACTGTTCCCATCATCACTGTTCCCATCATCACTACTCGTTCCCATCATCACTGTTCCCATCATCACTGTTCCCATCATCACTACTCGTTCCCATCATCACTGTTCCCATCATCACTGTTCCCATCATCACTGTTCCCATCATCACTGTTCCCATCATCACTACTCGTTCCCATCATCACTGTTCCCATCATCACTGTTCCCATCATCACTACTCGTTCCCATCATCACTGTTCCCATCATCACTACTCGTTCCCATCATCACTGTTCCCATCATCACTGTTCCCTTCATCACTGTTCCCATCATCACTGTTCCCATCATCACTGTTCCCATCATCACTGTTCCCATCATCACTACTCGTTCCCATCATCACTGTTCCCATCATCACTGTTCCCATCATCACTACTCGTTCCCATCATCACTGTTCCCATCATCACTGTTCCCATCATCACTACTCGTTCCCATCATCACTGTTCCCATCATCACTGTTCCCATCATCACTGTTCCCATCATCACTACTCGTTCCCATCATCACTGTTCCCATCATCACTGTTCCCATCATCACTACTCGTTCCCATCATCACTGTTCCCATCATCACTGTTCCCATCATCACTACTCGTTCCCATCATCACTACTCGTTCCCATCATCACTGTTCCCATCATCACTGTTCCCATCATCACTGTTCCCATCATCACTGTTCCCATCATCACTGTTCCCATCATCACTGTTCCCATCATCACTGTTCCCATCATCACTGTTCCCATCATCACTGTTCCCATCATCACTGTTCCCATCATCACTGTTCCCATCATCACTGCTCGTTCCCATCATCACTGTTCCCATCATCACTGTTCCCATCATCACTGTTCCCATCATCACTGTTCCCATCATCACTGTTCCCATCATCACTGTTCCCATCATCACAGTTCCCATCATCACTGTTCCCATCATCACTGTTCCCATCATCACTGTTCCCATCATCACTGTTCCCATCATCACTGTTCCCATCATCACTACTCGTTCCCATCATCACTGTTCCCATCATCACTGTTCCCATCATCACTGTTCCCATCATCACTGTTCCCATCATCCCTGTTCCCATCATCACTGTTCCCATCATCACTACTCGTTCCCATCATCACTGTTCCCATCATCACTGTTCCCATCATCACTACTCGTTCCCATCATCACTGTTCCCATCATCACTGTTCCCATCATCACTGTTCCCATCATCACTGTTCCCATCATCACTACTCGTTCCCATCATCACTGTTCCCATCATCACTGTTCCCATCATCACTGTTCCCATCATCACTGTTCCCATCATCACTGTTCCCATCATCACTGTTCCCATCATCACTGTTCCCATCATCACTACTCGTTCCCATCATCACTGTTCCCATCATCACTGTTCCCATCATCACTGTTCCCATCATCACTGTTCCCATCATCACTGTTCCCATCATCACTGTTCCCATCATCACTACTCATTCCCATCATCACTACTCGTTCCCATCATCACTGTTCCCATCATCACTGTTCCCATCATCACTGTTCCCATCATCACTGTTCCCATCATCACTGTTCCCATCATCACTGTTCCCATCATCACTACTCGTTCCCATCATCACTGTTCCCATCATCACTACTCGTTCCCATCATCACTGTTCCCATCATCACTGTTCCCATCATCACTGTTCCCATCATCACTGTTCCCATCATCACTGTTCCCATCATCACTGTTCCCATCATCACTGTTCCCATCATCACTGTTCCCATCATCACTGTTCCCATCATCACTACTCGTTCCCATCATCACTGTTCCCATCATCACTGTTCCCATCATCACTGTTCCCATCATCACTGTTCCCATCATCACTGTTCCCATCATCACTGTTCCCATCATCACTGTTCCCATCATCACTGTTCCCATCATCACTGTTCCCATCATCACTGTTCCCAACATCACTGTTCCCATCATCACTGTTCCCATCATCACTACTCGTTCCCATCATCACTGTTCCCATCATCACTGTTCCCATCATCACTGTTCCCATCATCACTGTTCCCATCATCACTGTTCCCATCATCACTGTTCCCATCATCACTACTCGTTCCCATCATCACTGTTCCCATCATCACTGTTCCCATCATCACTGTTCCCATCATCACTACTCGTTCCCATCATCACTGTTCCCATCATCACTGTTCCCATCATCACTGTTCCCATCATCACTGTTCCCATCATCACTGTTCCCATCATCACTGTTCCCATCATCACTGTTCCCATCATAACTATTCGTTCCCATCATCACTGTTCCCATCATCACTACTCGTTCCCATCATCACTGTTCCCATCATCACTGTTCCCATCATCACTGTTCCCATCATCACTGTTCCCATCATCACTGTTCCCATCATCACTGTTCCCATCATCACTGTTCCCATCATCACTGTTCCCATCATCACTGTTCCCATCATCACTGTTCCCATCATCACTACTCGTTCCCATCATCACTGTTCCCATCATCACTGTTCCCATCATCACTGTTCCCATCATCACTACTCGTTCCCATCATCACTACTCGTTCCCATCATCACTGTTCCCATCATCGCTGTTCCCATCATCGCTGTTCCCATCATCACTGTTCCCATCATCACTGTTCCCATCATCACTGTTCCCATCATCACTGTTCCCATCATCACTGTTCCCATCATCACTGTTCCCATCATCACTGTTCCCATCATCACTGTTCCCATCATCACTGTTCCCATCATCACTACTCGTTCCCATCATCACTGTTCCCATCATCACTGTTCCCATCATCACTGTTCCCATCATCACTGTTCCCATCATCACTACTCGTTCCCATCATCACTGTTCCCATCATCACTGTTCCCATCATCACTGTTCCCATCATCACTACTCGTTCCCATCATCACTGTTCCCATCATCACTGTTCCCATCATCACTGTTCCCATCATCACTGTTCCCATCATCACTGTTCCCATCATCACTGTTCGCATCATCACTGTTCCCATCATCACTGTTCCCATCATCACTGTTCCCATCATCACTACTCGTTCCCATCATCACTGTTCCCATCATCACTGTTCCCATCATCACTGTTCCCATCATCACTGTTCCCATCATCACTGTTCCCATCATCACTACTCGTTCCCATCATCACTGTTCCCATCATCACTGTTCCCATCATCACTGTTCCCATCATCACTGTTCCCATCATCACTGTTCCCATCATCACTGTTCCCATCATCACTGTTCCCATCATCACTGTTCCCATCATCACTACTCGTTCCCATCATCACTGTTCCCATCATCACTGTTCCCATCATCACTGTTCCCATCATCACTGTTCCCATCATCACTGTTCCCATCATCACTGTTCCCATCATCACTACTCGTTCCCATCATCACTGTTCCCATCATCACTGTTCCCATCATCACTGTTCCCATCATCACTGTTCCCATCATCACTGTTCCCATCATCACTGTTCCCATCATCACTGTTCCCATCATCACTGTTCCCATCATCACTACTCGTTCCCATCATCACTGTTCCCATCATCACTGTTCCCATCATCACTGTTCCCATTATCACTGTTCCCATCATCACTGTTCCCATCATCACTGTTCCCATCATCACTGTTCCCATCATCACTGTTCACATCATCACTGTTCCCATCATCACTGTTCCCATCATCACTACTCGTTCCCATCATCACTGTTCCCATCATCACTGTTCCCATCATCACTGTTCCCATCATCACTGTTCCCATCATCACTGTTCCCATCATCACTGTTCCCATCATCACTACTCGTTCCCATCATCACTGTTCCCATCATCACTGTTCCCATCATCACTGTTCCCATCATCACTGTTCCCATCATCACTGTTCCCATCATCACTGTTCCCATCATCACTGTTCCCATCATCACTACTCGTTCCCATCATCACTGTTCCCATCATCACTTTTCCCATCATCACTGTTCCCATCATCACTACTCGTTCCCATCATCACTGTTCCCATCATCACTGTTCCCATCATCACTACTCGTTCCCATCATCACTGTTCCCATCATCACTGTTCCCATCATCACTGTTCCCATCATCACTGTTCCCATCATCACTGTTCCCATCATCACTGTTCCCACCATCACTGTTCCCATCATCACTACTCGTTCCCATCATCACTGTTCCCATCATCACTACTCGTTCCCATCATCACTGTTCCCATCATCACTGTTCCCATCATCACTGTTCCCATCATCACTGTTCCCATCATCACTGTTCCCATCATCACTACTCGTTCCCATCATCACTGTTCCCATCATCACTACTCGTTCCCATCATCACTGTTCCCATCATCACTACTCGTTCCCATCATCACTGTTCCCATCATCACTACTCGTTCCCATCATCACTGTTCCCATCATCACTGTTCCCATCATCACTGTTCCCATCATCACTGTTCCCATCATCACTGTTCCCATCATCACTGTTCCCATCATCACTGTTCCCATCATCACTACTCGTTCCCATCATCACTGTTCCCATCATCACTGTTCCCATCATCACTGTTCCCATCATCACTGTTCCCATCATCACTGTTCCCATCATCACTGTTCCCATCATCACTGTTCCCATCATCACTACTCGTTCCCATCATCACTGTTCCCATCATCACTGTTCCCATCATCACTGTTCCCATCATCACTGTTCCCATCATCACTGTTCCCATCATCACTGTTCCCATCATCACTACTCGTTCCCATCATCACTGTTCCCATCATCACTGTTCCCATCATCACTGTTCCCATCATCACTGTTCCCATCATCACTGTTCCCATCATCACTGTTCCCATCATCACTGTTCCCATCATCACTGTTCCCATCATCACTACTCGTTCCCATCATCACTGTTCCCATCATCACTGTTCCCATCATCACTGTTCCCATTATCACTGTTCCCATCATCACTGTTCCCATCATCACTGTTCCCATCATCACTGTTCCCATCATCACTGTTCACATCATCACTGTTCCCATCATCACTGTTCCCATCATCACTACTCGTTCCCATCATCACTGTTCCCATCATCACTGTTCCCATCATCACTGTTCCCATCATCACTGTTCCCATCATCACTGTTCCCATCATCACTGTTCCCATCATCACTACTCGTTCCCATCATCACTGTTCCCATCATCACTGTTCCCATCATCACTGTTCCCATCATCACTGTTCCCATCATCACTGTTCCCATCATCACTGTTCCCATCATCACTGTTCCCATCATCACTACTCGTTCCCATCATCACTGTTCCCATCATCACTTTTCCCATCATCACTGTTCCCATCATCACTACTCGTTCCCATCATCACTGTTCCCATCATCACTGTTCCCATCATCACTACTCGTTCCCATCATCACTGTTCCCATCATCACTGTTCCCATCATCACTGTTCCCATCATCACTGTTCCCATCATCACTGTTCCCATCATCACTGTTCCCACCATCACTGTTCCCATCATCACTACTCGTTCCCATCATCACTGTTCCCATCATCACTACTCGTTCCCATCATCACTGTTCCCATCATCACTGTTCCCATCATCACTGTTCCCATCATCACTGTT
Organism: Carcharodon carcharias; assembly: GCF_017639515.1. Lineage (NCBI taxonomy): Eukaryota > Metazoa > Chordata > Chondrichthyes > Lamniformes > Lamnidae > Carcharodon > Carcharodon carcharias. The sequence goes on along the minus strand of NC_054478.1, from coordinate 3,531,552 downwards.
CCCATCATCACTGTTCCCATCATCACTACTCGTTCCCATCATCACTGTTCCCATCATCACTACTCGTTCCCATCATCACTGTTCCCATCATCACTACTCGTTCCCATCATCACTGTTCCCATCATCACTACTCGTTCCCATCATCACTGTTCCCATCATCACTGTTCCCATCATCACTGTTCCCATCATCACTGTTCCCATCATCACTGTTCCCATCATCACTGTTCCCATCATCACTGTTCCCATCATCACTGTTCCCATCATCACTGTTCCCATCATCACTGTTCCCATCATCACTACTCGTTCCCATCATCACTGTTCCCATCATCACTGTTCCCATCATCACTACTCGTTCCCATCATCACTGTTCCCATCATCACTGTTCCCATCATCACTGTTCCCATCATCACTGTTCCCATCATCACTACTCGTTCCCATCATCACTGTTCCCATCATCACTGTTCCCATCATCACTACTCGTTCCCATCATCACTGTTCCCATCATCACTGTTCCCATCATCACTGTTCCCATCATCACTACTCGTTCCCATCATCACTGTTCCCATCATCACTGTTCCCTTCATCACTGTTCCCATCATCACTGTTCCCATCATCACTGTTCCCATCATCACTGTTCCCATCATCACTACTCGTTCCCATCATCACTGTTCCCATCATCACTGTTCCCATCATCACTACTCGTTCCCATCATCACTGTTCCCATCATCACTGTTCCCATCATCACTACTCGTTCCCATCATCACTGTTCCCATCATCACTGTTCCCATCATCACTGTTCCCATCATCACTACTCGTTCCCATCATCACTGTTCCCATCATCACTGTTCCCATCATCACTACTCGTTCCCATCATCACTGTTCCCATCATCACTGTTCCCATCATCACTACTCGTTCCCATCATCACTCGTTCCCATCATCACTGTTCCCATCATCACTGTTCCCATCATCACTGTTCCCATCATCACTACTCGTTCCCATCATCACTGTTCCCATCATCACTGTTCCCATCATCACTACTCGTTCCCATCATCACTGTTCCCATCATCACTGTTCCCATCATCACTACTCGTTCCCATCATCACTGTTCCCATCATCACTGTTCCCATCATCACTGTTCCCATCATCACTGTTCCCATCATCACTGTTCCCATCATCACTGTTCCCATCATCACTGTTCCCATCATCACTGTTCCCATCATCACTGTTCCCATCATCACTGTTCCCATCATCACTGTTCCCATCATCACTGTTCCCATCATCACTGCTCGTTCCCATCATCACTGTTCCCATCATCACTGTTCCCATCATCACTGTTCCCATCATCACTGTTCCCATCATCACTGTTCCCATCATCACTGTTCCCATCATCACTACTCGTTCCCATCATCACTGTTCCCATCATCACTGTTCCCATCATCACTGTTCCCATCATCACTGTTCCCATCATCACTGTTCCCATCATCACTGTTCCCATCATCACTGTTCCCATCATCACTGTTCCCATCATCACTGTTCCCATCATCACTACTCGTTCCCATCATCACTGTTCCCATCATCACTGTTCCCATCATGACTACTCGTTCCCATCATCACTGTTCCCATCATCACTGTTCGCATCATCACTGTTCCCATCATCACTGTTCCCATCATCACTACTCGTTCCCATCATCACTGTTCCCATCATCACTGTTCCCATCATCACTACTCGTTCCCATCATCACTGTTCCCATCATCACTGTTCCCTTCATCACTGTTCCCATCATCACTGTTCCCATCATCACTGTTCCCATCATCACTGTTCCCATCATCACTACTCGTTCCCATCATCACTGTTCCCATCATCACTGTTCCCATCATCACTACTCGTTCCCATCATCACTGTTCCCATCATCACTGTTCCCATCATCACTACTCGTTCCCATCATCACTGTTCCCATCATCACTGTTCCCATCATCACTGTTCCCATCATCACTACTCGTTCCCATCATCACTGTTCCCATCATCACTGTTCCCATCATCACTACTCGTTCCCATCATCACTGTTCCCATCATCACTGTTCCCATCATCACTGTTCCCATCATCACTGTTCCCATCATCACTGTTCCCATCATCACTGTTCCCATCATCACTGTTCCCATCATCACTGTTCCCATCATGACTCTTCCCATCATCACTGTTCCCATCATCACTACTCGTTCCCATCATCACTACTCGTTCCCATCATCACTGTTCCCATCATCACTGTTCCCATCATCACTACTCGTTCCCATCATCACTGTTCCCATCATCACTGTTCCCATCATCACTGTTCCCATCATCACTGTTCCCATCATCACTACTCGTTCCCATCATCACTGTTCCCATCATCACTACTCGTTCCCATCATCACTGTTCCCATCATCACTGTTCCCATCATCACTGTTCCCATCATCACTGTTCCCATCATCCCTGTTCCCATCATCACTGTTCCCATCATCACTACTCGTTCCCATCATCACTGTTCCCATCATCACTGTTCCCATCATCACTACTCGTTCCCATCATCACTGTTCCCATCATCACTGTTCCCATCATCTCTGTTCCCATCATCACTGTTCCCATCATCACTACTCGTTCCCATCATCACTGTTCCCATCATCACTGTTCCCATCATCACTGTTCCCATCATCACTGTTCCCATCATCACTGTTCCCATCATCACTGTTCCCATCATCACTACTCGTTCCCATCATCACTGTTCCCATCATCACTGTTCCCATCATCACTGTTCCCATCATCACTGTTCCCATCATCACTGTTCCCATCATCACTACTCATTCCCATCATCACTACTCGTTCCCATCATCACTGTTCCCATCATCACTGTTCCCATCATCACTGTTCCCATCATCACTGTTCCCATCATCACTGTTCCCATCATCACTGTTCCCATCATCACTACTCGTTCCCATCATCACTGTTCCCATCATCACTACTCGTTCCCATCATCACTGTTCCCATCATCACTGTTCCCATCATCACTGTTCCCATCATAACTACTCGTTCCCATCATCACTGTTCCCATCATCACTACTCGTTCCCATCATCACTGTTCCCATCATCACTGTTCCCATCATCACTGTTCCCATCATCACTGTTCCCATCATCACTGTTCCCATCATCACTGTTCCCATCATCACTGTTCCCATCATCACTGTTCCCATCATCACTGTTCCCATCATCACTGTTCCCATCATCACTCGTTCCCATCATCACTGTTCCCATCATCACTGTTCCCATCATCACTGTTCCCATCATCACTGTTCCCATCATCACTGTTCCCATCATCACTGTTCCCATCATCACTACTCGTTCCCATCATCACTGTTCCCATCATCACTGTTCCCATCATCACTGTTCCCATCATCACTGTTCCCATCATCACTGTTCCCATCATCACTGTTCCCATCATCACTGTTCCCATCATCACTGTTCCCATCATCACTGTTCCCATCATCACTACTCGTTCCCATCATCACTGTTCCCATCATCACTGTTCCCATCATCACTGTTCCCATCATCACTGTTCCCATCATCACTGTTCCCATCATCACTGTTCCCATCATAACTACTCGTTCCCATCATCACTGTTCCCATCATCACTACTCGTTCCCATCATCACTGTTCCCATCATCACCTTTCCCATCATCACTGTTCCCATCATCACTGTTCCCATCATCACTGTTCCCATCATCACTACTCGTTCCCATCATCACTGTTCCCATCATCACTGTTCCCATCATCACTGTTCCCATCATCACTGTTCCCATCATCACTGTTCCCATCATCACTGTTCCCATCATCACTGTTCCCATCATCACTGTTCCCATCATCACTACTCGTTCCCATCATCACTGTTCCCATCATCACTGTTCCCATCATCACTGTTCCCATCATCACTGTTCCCATCATCACTGTTCCCATCATCACTGTTCCCATCATCACTGTTCCCATCATTACTGTTCCCATCATCACTACTCGTTCCCATCATCACTGTTCCCATCATCACTGTTCCCATCATCACTGTTCCCATCATCACTGTTCCCATCATCACTGTTCCCATCATCACTGTTCCCATCATCACTGTTCCCATCATCACTCGTTCCCATCATCACTGTTCCCATCATCACTGTTCCCATCATCACTGTTCCCATCATCACTGTTCCCATCATCACTGTTCCCATCATCACTGTTCCCATCATCACTGTTCCCATCATCACTACTCGTTCCCATCATCACTGTTCCCATCATCACTGTTCCCATCATCACTGTTCCCATCATCACTGTTCCCATCATCACTGTTCCCATCATCACTGTTCCCATCATCACTACTCGTTCCCATCATCACTGTTCCCATCATCACTGTTCCCATCATCACTACTCGTTCCCATCATCACTGTTCCCATCATCACTGTTCCCATCATCACTACTCGTTACCATCATCACTGTTCCCATCATCACTGTTCCCATCATCACTGTTCCCATCATCACTGTTCCCATCATCACTGTTCCCATCATCACTGTTCCCATCATCACTGTTCCCATCATCACTCGTTCCCATCATCACTGTTCCCATCATCACTGTTCCCATCATCACTGTTCCCATCATCACTGTTCCCATCATCACTACTCGTTCCCATCATCACTACTCGTTCCCATCATCACTGTTCCCATCATCACTACTCGTTCCCATCATCACTGTTCCCATCATCACTGTTCCCATCATCACTGTTCCCATCATCACTACTCGTTCCCATCATCACTGTTCCCATCATCACTGTTCCTATCATCACTGTTCCCATCATCACTGTTCCCATCATCACTGTTCCCATCATCACTACTCGTTCCCATCATCACTGTTCCCATCATCACTGTTCCCATTATCACTGTTCCCATCATCACTGTTCCCATCATCACTGTTCCCATCATCACTACTCGTTCCCATCATCACTGTTCCCATCATCACTGTTCACATCATCACTACTCGTTCCCATCATCACTGTTCCCATCATCACTGTTCCCATCATCACTGTTCACATCATCACTGTTCCCATCATCACTGTTCCCATCATCACTGTTCCCATCATCACTGTTCCCATCATCACTGTTCCCATCATCACTGTTCCCATCATCACTACTCGTTCCCATCATCACTACTCGTTCCCATCATCACTGTTCCCATCATCACTACTCGTTCCCATCATCACTGTTCCCATCATCACTGTTCCCATCATCACTGTTCACATCATCACTGTTCCCATCATCACTGTTCCCATCATCACTGTTCCCATCATCACTGTTCCCATCATCACTGTTCCCATCATCACTGTTCCCATCATCACTGTTCCCATCATCACTGTTCCCATCATCTCTGTTCCCATCATCACTTTTCCCATCATCACTGTTCCCATCATCACTGTTCCCATCTTCACTGTTCCCATCATCACTACTCGTTCCCATCATCACTGTTCCCATCATCACTGTTCCCATCATCACTGTTCCCATCATCACTGTTCCCATCATCACTGTTCCCATCATCACTGTTCCCATCATCACTGTTCCCATCATCACTGTTCCCATCATCACTGTTCCCATCATCACTACTCGTTCCCATCATCACTGTTCCCATCATCACTGTTCCCATCATCACTGTTCCCATCATCACTGTTCCCATCATCACTGTTCCCATCATCACTGTTCCCATCATCACTGTTCCCATCATCACTGTTCCCATCATCACTGTTCCCATCATCACTGTTCCCATCATCACTGTTCCCATCATCACTGTTCCCATCATCACTACTCGTTCCCATCATCACTGTTCCCATCATCACTGTTCCCATCATCACTACTCGTTCCCATCATCACTGTTCCCATCATCACTGTTCCCATCAACACTACTCGTTCCCATCATCACTGTTCCCATCATCACTGTTCCCATCATCACTGTTCCCATCATCACTGTTCCCATCATCACTGTTCCCATCATCACTACTCGTTCCCATCATCACTGTTCCCATCATCACTGTTCCCATCATCACTGTTCCCATCATCACTGTTCCCATCATCACTGTTCCCTTCATCACTGTTCCCATCATCACTGTTCCCATCATCACTGTTCCCATCATCACTACTCGTTCCCATCATCACTACTCGTTCCCATCATCACTGTTCCCATCATCACTGTTCCCATCATCACTGTTCCCATCATCACTGTTCCCATCATCACTGTTCCCATCATCACTGTTCCCATCATCACTGTTCCCATCATCACTGTTCCCATCATCACTACTCGTTCCCATCATCACTGTTCCCATCATCACTGTTCCCATCATCACTGTTCCCATCATCACTGTTCCCATCATCACTGTTCCCATCATCACTGTTCCCATCATCACTGTTCCCATCATCACTTTTCCCATCATCACTGTTCCCATCATCACTGTTCCCATCATCACTGATCCCATCATTACTGTTCCCATCATCACTGTTCCCATCATCACTACTCGTTCCCATCATCACTGTTCCCATCATCACTGTTCCCATCATCACTGTTCCCATCATCACTGTTCCCATCATCACTGTTCCCATCATCACTGTTCCCATCATCACTGTTCACATCATCACTGTTCCCATCATCACTGTTCCCATCATCACTGTTCCCATCATCACTGTTCCCATCATCACTGTTCCCTTCATCACTGTTCCCATCATCACTGTTCCCATCATCACTGTTCCCATCATCACTACTCGTTCCCATCATCACTACTCGTTCCCATCATCACTGTTCCCATCATCACTGTTCCCATCATCACTGTTCCCATCATCACTGTTCCCATCATCACTGTTCCCATCATCACTGTTCCCATCATCACTGTTCCCATCATCACTGTTCCCATCATCACTGTCCCCATCATCACTGTTCCCATCATCACTACTCGTTCCCATCATCACTGTTCCCATCATCACTGTTCCCATCATCACTGTTCCCATCATCACTGCTCCCATCATCACTGTTCCCATCATCACTGTTCCCATCATCACTGTTCCCATCATCACTGTTCCCATCATCACTGTTCCCATCATCACTGTTCCCATCATCACTGTTCCCATCATCACTACTCGTTCCCATCATCACTGTTCCCATCATCACTGTTCCCATCATCACTGTTCCCATCATCACTGTTCCCATCATCACTGTTCCCATCATCACTGTTCCCATCATCACTGTTCCCATCATCACTGTTCCCATCATCACTGTTCCCATCATCACTGTTCCCATCATCACTACTCGTTCCCATCATCACTGTTCCCATCATCACTGTTCCCATCATCACTGTTCCCATCATCACTGTTCCCATCATCACTACTCGTTCCCATCATCACTGTTCCCATCATCACTACTCGTTCCCATCATCACTGTTCCCATCATCACTGTTCCCATCATCACTGTTCCCATCATCACTGTTCCCATCATCACTATTCCCATCATCACTGTTCCCATCATCACTGTTCCCATCATCACTATTCCCATCATCACTACTCGTTCCCATCATCACTGTTCCCATCATCACTGTTCCCATCATCACTATTCCCATCATCACTACTCGTTCCCATCATCACTGTTCCCATCATCACTGTTCCCATCATCACTGTTCCCATCATCACTGTTCCCATCATCACTGTTCCCATCATCACTGTTCCCATCATCACTGTTCCCATCATCACTGTTCCCATCATCACTGTTCCCATCATCACTACTCGTTCCCATCATCACTGTTCCCATCATCACTGTTCCCATTATCACTGTTCCCATCATCACTGTTCCCATCATCACTGTTCCCATCATCACTACTCGTTCCCATCATCACTGTTCCCATCATCACTGTTCCCATCATCACTACTCGTTCCCATCATCACTGTTCCCATCATCACTGTTCACATCATCACTACTCGTTCCCATCATCACTGTTCCCATCATCACTGTTCCCATCATCACTGTTCCCATCATCACTGTTCACATCATCACTGTTCCCATCATCACTGTTCCCATCATCACTGTTCCCATCATCACTGTTCCCATCATCACTACTCGTTCCCATCATCACTGTTCCCATCATCACTGTTCCCATCATCACTGTTCCCATCATCACTACTCGTTCCCATCATCACTGTTCCCATCATCACTGTTCCCATCATCACTGTTCCCATCATCACTGTTCCCATCATCACTGTTCCCATCATCACTGTTCCCATCATCACTGTTCCCATCATCACTGTTCCCATCATCACTGTTCCCATCATCACTGTTCCCATCATCACTGTTCCCATCATCAGTGTTCCCATCATCACTGTTCCCATCATCACTACTCGTTCCCATCATCACTGTTCCCATCATCACTACTCGTTCCCATCATCACTGTTCCCATCATCACTACTCGTTCCCATCATCACTACTCGTTCCCATCATCACTGTTCCCATCATCACTGTTCCCATCATCACTGTTCCCATCATCACTACTCGTTCCCATCATCACTGTTCCCATCATCACTGTTCCCATCATCACGGTTCCCATCATCACTACTCGTTCCCATCATCACTGTTCCCATCATCACTACTCGTTCCCATCATCACTGTTCCCATCATCACTGTTCCCATCATCACTGTTCCCATCATCACAGTTCCCATCATCACTGTTCCCATCATCACTACTCGTTCCCATCATCACTGTTCCCATCATCACTGTTCCCATCATCACTACTCGTTCCCATCATCACTGTTCCCATCATCACTGTTCCCATCATCACTGTTCCCATCATCACTACTCGTTCCCATCATCACTGTTCCCATCATCACTGTTCCCATCATCACTACTCGTTCCCATCATCACTGTTCCCATCATCACTGTTCCCATCATCACTACTCGTTCCCATCATCACTGTTCCCATCATCACTGTTCCCATCATCACTGTTCCCATCATCACTGTTCCCATCATCACTGTTCCCATCATCACTGTTCCCATCATCACTACTCGTTCCCATCATCACTGTTCCCATCATCACTGTTCCCTTCATCACTGTTCCCATCATCACTGTTCCCATCATCACTGTTCCCATCATCACTACTCGTTCCCATCATCACTGTTCCCATCATCACTGTTCCCATCATCACTGTTCCCATCATCACTATTCCCATCATCACTACTCGTTCCCATCATCACTGTTCCCATCATCACTACTCGTTCCCATCATCACTGTTCCCATCATCACTGTTCCCATCATCACTGTTCCCATCATCACTGTTCCCATCATCACTGTTCCCATCATCACTGTTCCCATCATCACTGTTCCCATCATCACTGTTCCCATCATCACTGTTCCCATCATCACTGTTCCCATCATCACTGTTCCCATCATCACTGTTCCCATCATCACTGTTCCCATCATCACTGTTCCCATCATCACTGTTCCCATCATCACTGTTCCCATCATCACTGTTCCCATCATCACTGTTCCCATCATCACTGTTCCCATCATCACTGTTCCCATCATCACTGTTCCCATCATCACTGTTCCCATCATCACTGTTCCCATCATCACTGTTCCCATCATCACTGTTCCCATCATCACTGTTCCCATCATCACTGTTCCCATCATCACTGTTCCCATCATCACTGTTCCCATCATCACTGTTCCCATCATCACTGTTCCCATCATCACTGTTCCCATCATCACTGTTCCCATCATCACTGTTCCCATCATCACTCGTTCCCATCATCACTGTTCCCATCATCACTGTTCCCATCATCACTGTTCCCATCATCACTGTTCCCATCATCACTACTCGTTCCCATCATCACTGTTCCCATCATCACTACTTGTTCCCATCATCACTGTTCCCATCATCACTGTTCCCATCATCACTGTTCCCATCATCACTGTTCCCATCATCACTGTTCCCATCATCACTGTTCCCATCATCACTGTTCCCATCATCACTGTTCCCATCATCACTGTTCCCATCATCACTGTTCCCATCATCACTGTTCCCATCATCACTACTCGTTCCCATCATCACTGTTCCCATCATCACTGTTCCCATCATCACTGTTCCCATCATCACTACTCGTTCCCATCTTCACTGTTCCCATCATCACTACTCGTTCCCATCATCACTACTCGTTCCCATCATCACTGTTCCCATCATCACTGTTCCCATTATCACTGTTCCCATCATCACTGTTCCCATCATCACTACTCGTTCCCATCTTCACTGTTCCCATCATCACTACTCGTTCCCATCATCACTACTCGTTCCCATCATCACTGTTCCCATCATCACTGTTCCCATTATCACTGTTCCCATCATCACTGTTCCCATCATCACTACTCGTTCCCATCATCACTACTCGTTCCCATCATCACTGTTCCCATCATCACTGTTCCCATTATCACTGTTCCCATCATCACTGTTCCCATCATCACTGTTCCCATCATCACTACTCGTTCCCATCATTACTGTTCCCATCATCACTGTTCCCATCATCACTGTTCCCATCATCACTGTTCCCATCATCACTACTCGTTCCCATCATCACTGTTCCCATCATCACTGTTCCCATCATCACGGTTCCCATCATCACTACTCGTTCCCATCATCACTGTTCCCATCATCACTACTCGTTCCCATCATCACTGTTCCCATCATCACTGTTCCCTTCATCACTGTTCCCATCATCACTGTTCCCATCATCACTGTTCCCATCATCACTACTCGTTCCCATCATCACTGTTCCCATCATCACTGTTCCCATCATCACTACTCGTTCCCATCATCACTGTTCCCATCATCACTGTTCCCATCATCACTGTTCCCATCATCACTACTCGTTCCCATCATCACTGTTCCCATCATCACTGTTCCCATCATCACTACTCGTTCCCATCATCACTGTTCCCATCATCACTGTTCCCATCATCACTACTCGTTCCCATCATCACTGTTCCCATCATCACTGTTCCCATCATCACTGTTCCCATCATCACTGTTCCCATCATCACTGTTCCCATCATCACTGTTCCCATCATCACTACTCGTTCCCATCATCACTGTTCCCATCATCACTGTTCCCATCATCACTGTTCCCATCATCACTGTTCCCATCATCACTGTTCCCATCATCACTGTTCCCATCATCACTACTCGTTCCCATCATCACTGTTCACATCATCACTGTTCCCATCATCACTGTTCCCATCATCACTGTTCCCATCATCACTACTCGTTCCCATCATCACTGTTCCCATCATCACTACTCGTTCCCATCATCACTGTTCCCATCATCACTGTTCCCATCATCACTGTTCCCATCATCACTGTTCCCATCATCACTGTTCCCATCATCACTGTTCCCATCATCACTGTTCCCATCATCACTGTTCCCATCATCACTGTTCCCATCATCACTGTTCCCATCATCACTACTCGTTCCCATCATCACTGTTCCCATCATCACTACTCGTTCCCATCATCACTGTTCCCATCATCACTGTTCCCATCATCACTGTTCCCATCATCACTACTCGTTCCCATCATCACTGTTCCCATCATCACTACTCGTTCCCATCATCACTGTTCCCATCATCACTGTTCCCATCATCACTGTTCCCATCATCACTGTTCCCATCATCACTGTTCCCATCATCACTGTTCCCATCATCACTGTTCCCATCATCACTACTCGTTCCCATCATCACTGTTCCCATCATCACTGTTCCCATCATCACTGTTCCCATCATCACTACTCGTTCCCATCATCACTGTTCCCATCATCACTACTCGTTCCCATCATCACTGTTCCCATCATCACTACTCGTTCCCATCATCACTGTTCCCATCATCACTACTCGTTCCCATCATCACTGTTCCCATCATCACTGTTCCCATCATCACTGTTCCCATCATCACTGTTCCCATCATCCCTATTCCCATCATCACTGTTCCCATCATCACTACTCGTTCCCATCATCACTGTTCCCATCATCACTGTTCCCATCATCACTACTCTTTCCCATCATCACTGTTCCCATCATCACTGTTCCCATCATCACTGTTCCCATCATCACTGTTCCCATCATCACTACTCGTTCCCATCATCACTGTTCCCATCATCACTGTTCCCATCATCACTGTTCCCATCATCACTGTTCCCATCATCACTGTTCCCATCATCACTACTCGTTCCCATCATCACTGTTCCCATCATCACTGTTCCCATCATCACTGTTCCCATCATCACTGTTCCCATCATCACTGTTCCCATCATCACTACTCGTTCCCATCATCACTGTTCCCATCATCACTGTTCCCATCATCACTGTTCCCATCATCACTGTTCCCATCATCACTGTTCCCATCATCACTACTCGTTCCCATCATCACTGTTCCCATCATCACTGTTCCCATCATCACTGTTCCCATCATCACTGTTCCCATCATCACTGTTCCCATCATCACTGTTCCCATCATCACTGTTCCCATCAGCACTGTTCCCATCATCACTGTTCCTATCATCACTGTTCCCATCATCACTACTCGTTCCCATCATCACTGTTCCCATCATCACTGTTCCCATCATCACTACTCGTTCCCATCATCACTGTTCCCATCATCACTGTTCCCATCATCACTGTTCCCATCATCACTGTTCCCATCATCACTGTTCCCATCATCACTGTTCCCATCATCACTGTTCCCATCATCACTACTCGTTCCCATCATCACTGTTCCCATCATCACTGTTCCCATCATCACTGTTCCCATCATCACTGTTCCCATCATCACTGTTCCCATCATCACTGTTCCCATCATCACTGTTCCCATCATCACTGTTCCCACCATCACTGTTCCCATCATCACTGTTCCCATCATCACTGTTCCCATCATCACTGTTCCCATCATCACTGTTCCCATCATCACTGTTCCCATCATCACTGTTCCCATCATCACTGTTCCCATCATCACTGTTCCCATCATCACTGTTCCCATCATCACTACTCGTTCCCATCATCACTGTTCCCATCATCACTACTCGTTCCCATCATCACTGTTCCCATCATCACTACTCGTTCCCATCATCACTGTTCCCATCATCACTACTCGTTCCCATCATCACTGTTCCCATCATCACTGTTCCCATCATCACTGTTCCCATCATCACTGTTCCCATCATCACTGTTCCCATCATCACTGTTCCCATCATCACTGTTCCCATCATCACTACTCGTTCCCATCATCACTGTTCCCATCATCACTGTTCCCATCATCACTGTTCCCATCATCACTGTTCCCATCATCACTGTTCCCATCATCACTGTTCCCATCATCACTGTTCCCATCATCACTGTTCCCATCATCACTGTTCCCATCATCACTACTCGTTCCCATCATCACTGTTCCCATCATCACTGTTCCCATCATCACTGTTCCCATCATCACTGTTCCCATCATCACTGTTCCCATCATCACTGTTCCCATCATCACTGTTCCCATCATCACTGTTCCCATCATCACTGTTCCCATCATCACTGTTCCCATCATCACTGTTCCCATCATCACTACTCGTTCCCATCATCACTGTTCCCATCATCACTACTCGTTCCCATCATCACTGTTCCCATCATCACTGTTCCCATCATCACTGTTCCCATCATCACTACTCGTTCCCATCATCACTGGTCCCATCATCACTACTCGTTCCCATCATCACTGTTCCCATCATCACTGTTCCCATTATCACTGTTCCCATCATCACTGTTCCCATCATCACTGTTCCCATCATCACTGTTCCCATCATCACTGTTCCCATCATCACTGTTCCCATCATCACTGTTCCCATCATCACTACTCGTTCCCATCATCACTGTTCCCATCATCACTGTTCCCATCATCACTGTTCCCATCATCACTGTTCCCATCATCACTGTTCCCATCATCACTGTTCCCATCATCACTGTTCCCATCATCACTGTTCCCATCATCACTGTTCCCATCATCACTGTTCCCATCATCACTACTCGTTCCCATCATCACTGTTCCCATCATCACTGTTCCCATCATCACTGTTCCCATCATCACTGTTCCCATCATCACTGTTCCCATCATCACTACTCGTTCCCATCATCACTGTTCCCATCATCACTGTTCCCATCATCACTGTTCCCATCATCACTGTTCCCATCATCACTGTTCCCATCATCACTACTCGTTCCCATCATCACTGTTCCCATCATCACTGTTCCCATCATCACTGTTCCCATCATCACTGTTCCCATCATCACTGTTCCCATCATCACTGTTCCCATCATCACTACTCGTTCCCATCATCACTGTTCCCATCATCACTGTTCCCATCATCACTACTCGTTCCCATCATCACTGTTCCCATCATCACTGTTCCCAACATCACTGTTCCCATCATCACTGTTCCCATCATCACTGTTCCCATCATCACTACTCGTTCCCATCATCACTGTTCCCATCATCACTGTTCCCATCATCACTGTTCCCATCATCACTGTTCCCATCATCACTGTTCCCATCATCACTGTTCCCATCATCACTGTTCCCATCATCACTTTTCCCATCATCACTGTTCCCATCATCATTGTTCCCATCATCACTACTCGTTCCCATCATCACTGTTCCCATCATCACTGTTCCCATCATCACTGTTCCCATCATCACTACTCGTTCCCATCATCACTGTTCCCATCATCACTGTTCCCATCATCACTGTTCCCATCATCACTGTTCCCATCATCACTACTCGTTCCCATCATCACTGTTCCCATCATCACTGTTCCCATCATCTCTGTTCCCATCATCACTGTTCCCATCATCACTGTTCCCATCATCACTACTCGTTCCCATCATCACTGTTCCCATCATCACTGTTCCCATCATCACTGTTCCCATCATCACTGTTCCCATCATCACTGTTCCCATCATCACTGTTCCCATCATCACTGTTCCCATCATCACTGTTCCCATCATCACTGTTCCCATCATCACTGTTCCCATCATCACTGTTCCCATCATCACTGTTCCCATCATCACTGTTCCCATCATCACTACTCGTTCCCATCATCACTGTTCCCATCATCACTGTTCCCATCATCACTGTTCCCATCATCACTACTCGTTCCCATCATCACTGTTCCCATCATCACTGTTCCCATCATCACTGTTCCCATCATCACTGTTCCCATCATCACTGTTCCCATCATCACTACTCGTTCCCATCATCACTGTTCCCATCATCACTGTTCCCATCATCACTGTTCCCATCATCACTGTTCCCATCATCACTGTTCCCATCATCACTAATCGTTCCCATCATCACTGTTCACATCATCACTGTTCCCATCATCACTACTCGTTCCCATCATCACTGTTCCCATCATCACTGTTCCCATCATCACTGTTCCCATCATCACTGTTCCCATCATCACTGTTCCCATCATCACTGTTCCCATCATCACTGTTCCCATCATCACTACTCGTTCCCATCATCACTGTTCCCATCATCACTGTTCCCATCATCACTGTTCCCATCATCACTGTTCCCATCATCACTGTTCCCATCATCACTGTTCCCATCATCACTTTTCCCATCATCACTGTTCCCATCATCACTGTTCCCATCATCACTACTCGTTCCCATCATCACTGTTCCCATCATCACTGTTCCCATCATCACTACTCGTTCCCATCATCACTGTTCCCATCATCACTGTTCCCATCATCACTGTTCCCATCATCACTGTTCCCATCATCACTACTCGTTCCCATCATCACTGTTCCCATCACCACTACTCGTTCCCATCATCACTGTTCCCATCATCACTGTTCCCATCATCACTACTCGTTCCCATCATCACTACTCGTTCCCATCATCACTGTTCCCATCATCACTGTTCCCATCATCACTGTTCCCATCATCACTACTCGTTCCCATCATCACTACTCGTTCCCATCATCACTGTTCCCATCATCACTATTCCCATCATCACTGTTCCCATCATCACTGTTCCCATCATCACTGTTCCCATCATCACTACTCGTTCCCATCATCACTGTTCCCATCATCACTGTTCCCATCATCACTGTTCCCATCATCACTGTTCCCATCATCACTGCTCGTTCCCATCATCACTGTTCCCATCATCACTGTTCCCATCATCACTGTTCCCATCATCACTGTTCCCATCATCACTGTTCCCATCATCACTGTTCCCATCATCACTGTTCCCATCATCACTACTCGTTCCCATCATCACTGTTCCCATCATCACTGTTCCCATCATCACTGTTCCCATCATCACTGTTCCCATCATCACTACTCGTTCCCATCATCACTGTTCCCATCATCACTACTCGTTCCCATCATCACTGTTCCCATCATCACTGTTCCCATCATCACTGTTCCCATCATCACTGTTCCCATCATCACTGTTCCCATCATCACTGTTCCCATCATCACTGTTCCCATCATCACTGTTCCCATCATCACTGTTCCCATCATCACTGTTCCCATCATCACTGCTCGTTCCCATCATCACTGTTCCCATCATCACTGTTCCCATCATCACTGTTCCCATCATCACTGTTCCCATCATCACTGTTCCCATCATCACTGTTCCCATCATCACTGTTCCCATCATCACTGCTCGTTCCCATCATCACTGTTCCCATCATCACTGTTCCCATCATCACTGTTCCCATCATCATTGTTCCCATCATCACTACTCGTTCCCATCATCACTGTTCCCATCATCACTGTTCCCATCATCACTGTTCCCATCATCACTGTTCCCATCATCACTGTTCCCATCATCACTGTTCCCATCATCACTGTTCCCATCATCACTGTTCCCATCATCACTGTTCACATCATCACTGTTCCCATCATCACTACTCGTTCCCATCATCACTGTTCCCATCATCACTGTTCCCATCATCACTGTTCCCATCATCACTGTTCCCATCATCACTGTTCCCATCATCACTGTTCCCATCATCACTGTTCCCATCATCACTGTTCCCATCATCACTACTCGTTCCCATCATCACTGTTCCCATCATCACTGTTCCCATCATCACTGTTCCCATCATCACTGTTCCCATCATCACTGTTCCCATCATCACTGTTCCCATCATCACTGTTCCCATCATCACTACTCGTTCCCATCATCACTGTTCCCATCATCACTGTTCCCATCATCACTGTTCCCATCATCACTGTTCCCATCATCACTGTTCCCATCATCACTACTCGTTCCCATCATCACTGTTCCCATCATCACTGTTCCCATCATCACTGTTCCCATCATCACTGTTCCCATCATCACTACTCGTTCCCATCATCACTGTTCCCATCATCACTGTTCCCATCATCACTGTTCCCATCATCACTACTCGTTCCCATCATCACTGTTCCCATCATCACTGTTCCCATCATCACTGTTCCCATCATCACTGTTCCCATCATCACTGTTCCCATCATCACTACTCGTTCCCATCATCACTGTTCCCATCATCACTGTTCCCATCATCACTGTTCCCATCATCACTGTTCCCATCATCACTGTTCCCATCATCACTGTTCCCATCATCACTACTCGTTCCCATCATCACTGTTCCCATCATCACTGTTCCCATCATCACTACTCGTTCCCATCATCACTGTTCCCATCATCACTGTTCCCATCATCACTGTTCCCATCATCACTGTTCCCATCATCACTGTTCCCATCATCACTGTTCCCATCATCACTACTCGTTCCCATCATCACTGTTCCCATCATCACTGTTCCCATCATCACTGTTCCCATCATCACTGTTCCCATCATCACTGTTCCCATCATCACTGTTCCCATCATCACTGTTCCCATCATCACTGTTCCCATCATCACTTTTCCCATCATCACTGTTCCCATCATCACTGTTCCCATCATCACTACTCGTTCCCATCATCACTGTTCCCATCATCACTGTTCCCATCATCACTACTCGTTCCCATCATCACTGTTCCCATCATCACTGTTCCCATCATCCCTGTTCCCATCATCACTGTTCCCATCATCACTACTCGTTCCCATCATCACTGTTCCCATCATCACTACTCGTTCCCATCATCACTGTTCCCATCATCACTGTTCCCATCATCACTACTCGTTCCCATCATCACTACTCGTTCCCATCATCACTGTTCCCATCATCACTGTTCCCATCATCACTGTTCCCATCATCACTACTCGTTCCCATCATCACTACTCGTTCCCATCATCACTGTTCCCATCATCACTATTCCCATCATCACTGTTCCCATCATCACTGTTCCCATCATCACTGTTCCCATCATCACTGTTCCCATCATCACTACTCGTTCCCATCATCACTGTTCCCATCATCACTGTTCCCATCATCACTGTTCCCATCATCACTGTTCCCATCATCACTGCTCGTTCCCATCATCACTGTTCCCATCATCACTGTTCCCATCATCACTACTCGTTCCCATCATCACTGTTCCCATCATCACTGTTCCCATCATCACTACTCGTTCCCATCATCACTGTTCCCATCATCACTGTTCCCATCATCACTGTTCCCATCATCACTGTTCCCATCATCACTGTTCCCATCATCACTGCTCGTTCCCATCATCACTGTTCCCATCATCACTGTTCCCATCATCACTGTTCCCATCATCACTGTTCCCATCATCACTGTTCCCATCATCACTGTTCCCATCATCACTGTTCCCATCATCACTGTTCCCATCATCACTACTCGTTCCCATCATCACTGTTCCCATCATCACTGTTCCCATCATCACTGTTCCCATCATCACTGTTCCCATCATCACTGTTCCCATCATCACTGCTCGTTCCCATCATCACTGTTCCCATCATCACTGTTCCCATCATCACTGTTCCCATCATCATTGTTCCCATCATCACTACTCGTTCCCATCATCACTGTTCCCATCATCACTGTTCCCATCATCACTACTCGTTCCCATCATCACTGTTCCCATCATCACTGTTCCCATCATCACTGTTCCCATCATCACTGTTCCCATCATCACTGTTCCCATCGTCACTGTTCCCATCATCACTGTTCCCATCATCACTGTTCCCATCATCACTGTTCCCATCATCACTGTTCCCATCATCACTGTTCCCATCATCACTACTCGTTCCCATCATCACTGTTCCCATCATCACTGTTCCCATCATCACTGTTCCCATCATCACTGTTCCCATCATCACTGTTCCCATCATCAGTGTTCCCATCATCACTACTCGTTCCCATCATCACTGTTCCCATCATCACTGTTCCCATCATCACTGTTCCCATCATCACTACTCGTTCCCATCATCACTGTTCCCATCATCACTCTTCCCATCATCACTGTTCCCATCATCACTGTTCCCATCATCACTGTTCCCATCATCACTGTTCCCATTATCACTACTCGTTCCCATCATCACTACTCGTTCCCATCATCACTGTTCCCATCATCACTGTTCCCATCATCACTGTTCCCATCATCACTGTTCCCATCATCACTGTTCCCATCATCACTGTTCCCATCATCACTGTTCCCATCATCACTGTTCCCATCATCACTGCTCGTTCCCATCATCACTGTTCCCATCATCACTGTTCCCATCATCACTGTTCCCAGCATCACTGTTCCCATCATCACTGTTCCCATCATCACTGTTCCCATCATCACTGTTCCCATCATCACTGTTCCCATCATCACTGTTCCCATCATCACTGTTCCCATCATCACTGTTCCCATCATCACTGTTCTCATCATCACTGTTCCCATCATCACTACTCGTTCCCATCATCACTGTTCCCATCATCACTGTTCCCATCATCACTGTTCCCATCATCACTACTCGCTCCCATCATCACTGTTCCCATCATCACTGTTCCCATCATCACTGTTCCCATCATCACTACTCGTTCCCATCATCACTGTTCCCATCATCACTGTTCCCATCATCACTGTTCCCATCATCACTGTTCCCATCATCACTGTTCCCATCATCACTGTTCCCATCATCACTACTCGTTCCCATCATCACTGTTCCCATCATCACTGTTCCCATCATCACTACTCGTTCCCATCATCACTGTTCCCATCATCACTGTTCCCATCATCACTACTCGTTCCCATCATCACTGTTCCCATCATCACTACTCGTTCCCATCATCACTACTCGTTCCCATCTTCACTGTTCCCATCATCACTGTTCCCATCATCACTGTTCCCATCATCACTGTTCCCATCATCACTGTTCCCATCATCACTGTTCCCATCATCACTGTTCCCATCATCACTGTTCCCATCATCACTACTCGTTCCCATCATCACTGTTCCCATCATCACTGTTCCCATCATCACTGTTCCCATCATCACTGTTCCCATCATCACTGTTCCCATCATCACTGTTCCCATCATCACTGTTCCCATCATCACTGTTCCCATCATCACTGTTCCCATCATCACTGTTCCCATCATCACTACTCGTTCCCATCATCACTGTTCCCATCATCACTGTTCCCATCATCACTGTTCCCATCATCACTGTTCCCACCATCACTGTTCCCATCATCACTGTTCCCATCATCACTGTTCCCATCATCACTGTTCCCATCATCACTGTTCCCATCATCACTACTCGTTCCCATCATCACTGTTCCCATCATCACTGTTCCCATCATCACTGTTCCCATCATCACTGTTCCCATCATCACTGTTCCCATCATCACTGTTCCCATCATCACTGTTCCCATCATCACTACTCGTTCCCATCATCACTGTTCCCATCATCACTGTTCCCATCATCACTGTTCCCATCATCACTGTTCCCATCATCACTGTTCCCATCATCACTACTCGTTCCCATCATCACTGTTCCCATCATCACTGTTCCCATCATCACTGTTCCCATCATCACTGTTCCCATCATCACTGTTCCCATCATCACTGTTCCCATCATCACTGCTCGTTCCCATCATCACTGTTCCCATCATCACTGTTCCCATCATCACTGTTCCCATCATCACTGTTCCCATCATCACTACTCGTTCCCATCATCACTGTTCCCATCATCACTGTTCCCATCATCACTGTTCCCATCATCACTGTTCCCATCATCACTGTTCCCATCATCACTGTTCCCATCATCACTGTTCCCATCATCACTGCTCGTTCCCATCATCACTGTTCCCATCATCACTGTTCCCATCATCACTGTTCCCATCATCACTGTTCCCATCATCACTACTCGTTCCCATCATCACTGTTCCCATCATCACTGTTCCCATCATCACTGTTCCCATCATCACTGTTCCCATCATCACTACTCGTTCCCATCATCACTGTTCCCATCATCACTGTTCCCATCATCACTGTTCCCATCATCACTGTTCCCATCATCACTGTTCCCATCATCACTGTTCCCATCATCACTGTTCCCATCATCACTGTTCCCATCATCACTGTTCCCGTCATCACTGTTCCCATCATCACTGTTCCCATCATCACTGTTCCCGTCATCACTGTTCCCATCATCACTGTTCCCATCATCACTGTTCCCATCATCACTGTTCCCATCATCACTACTCGTTCCCATCATCACTGTTCCCATCATCACTGTTCCCATCATCACTGTTCCCATCAACAGTGTTCCCATCATCACTACTCGTTTCCATCATCACTGTTCCCATCATCACTGTTCCCATCATCACTGTTCCCATCATCACTGTTCCCATCATCACTACTCGTTCCCATCATCACTGTTCCCATCATCACTGTTCCCATCATCACTGTTCCCATCATCACTACTCGTTCCCATCATCACTGTTCCCATCATCACTGTTCCCATCATCACTACTCGTTCCCATCATCACTGTTCCCATCATCACTGTTCCCATCATCACTGTTCCCATCATCACTGTTCCCATCATCACTGTTCCCATCATCACTGTTCCCATCATCACTGTTCCCATCATCACTGTTCCCATCATCACTCTTCCCATCATCACTGTTCCCATCATCACTACTCGTTCCCATCATCACTGTTCCCATCATCACTGTTCCCATCATCACTGTTCCCATCATCACTACTCGTTCCCATCATCACTACTCGTTCCCATCATCACTGTTCCCATCATCACTGTTCCCATCATCACTGTTCCCATCATCACTGTTCCCATCATCACTGTTCCCATCATCACTGTTCCCATCATCACTGTTCCCATCATCACTACTCGTTCCCATCATCACTGTTCCCATCATCACTACTCGTTCCCATCATCACTGTTCCCATCATCACTGTTCCCATCATCACCGTTCACATCATCACTGTTCCCATCATCACTGTTCCCATCATCACTGTTCCCATCATCACTGTTCCCATCATCACTGTTCCCATCATCACTGTTCCCATCATCACTGTTCCCATCATCACTGTTCCCATCATCACTGTTCCCATCATCACTGTTCCCATCATCACTGTTCCCATCATCACTACTCGTTCCCATCATCACTGTTCCCATCATCACTGTTCCCATCATCACTGTTCCCATCATCACTGTTCCCATCATCACTGTTCCCATCATCACTGTTCCCATCATCACTGTTCCCATCATCACTGTTCCCATCATCACTGTTCCCATCATCACTGTTCCCATCATCACTACTCGTTCCCATCATCACTGTTCCCATCATCACTACTCGTTCCCATCATCACTGTTCCCATCATCACTACTCGTTCCCATCATCACTGTTCCCATCATCACTGTTCCCATCATCACTGTTCCCATCATCACTGTTCCCATCATCACTGTTCCCATCATCACTGTTCCCATCATCACTGTTCCCATCATCACTGTTCCCATCATCACTGTTCCCATCATCACTGTTCCCATCATCACTGTTCCCATCATCACTGTTCCCATCATCACTACTCGTTCCCATCATCACTGTTCCCATCATCACTGTTCCCATCATCACTACTCGTTCCCATCATCACTGTTCCCATCATCACTGTTCCCATCATCACTGTTCCCATCATCACTACTCGTTCCCATCATCACTACTCGTTCCCATCATCACTGTTCCCATCATCACTGTTCCCATCATCACTGTTCCCATCATCACTACTCGTTCCCATCATCACTGTTCCCATCATCACTGTTCCCATCATCACTGTTCCCATCATCACTGTTCCCATCATCACTGTTCCCATCATCACTGTTCCCATCATCACTGTTCCCATCATCACTGTTCCCATCATCACTGTTCCCATCATCACTGTTCCCATCATCACTACTCGTTCCCATCATCACTGTTCCCATCATCACTGTTCCCATCATCACTGTTCCCATCATCACTGTTCCCATCATCACTACTCGTTCCCATCATCACTGTTCCCATCATCACTGTTCCCATCATCACTACTCGTTCCCATCATCACTGTTCCCATCATCACTGTTCCCATCATCACTGTTCCCATCATCACTGTTCCCATCATCACTGTTCCCATCATCACTACTCGTTCCCATCATCACTGTTCCCATCATCACTGTTCCCATCATCACTGTTCCCATCATCACTGTTCCCATCATCACTGTTCCCATCATCACTGTTCCCATCATCACTACTCGTTCCCATCATCACTGTTCCCATCATCACTGTTCCCATCATCACTGTTCCCATCATCACTGTTCCCATCATCACTACTCGTTCCCATCATCACTGTTCCCATCATCACTGTTCCCATCATCACTACTCGTTCCCATCATCACTGTTCCCATCATCACTGTTCCCATCATCACTGTTCCCATCATCACTGTTCCCATCATCACTGTTCCCATCATCACTACTCGTTCCCATCATCACTGTTCCCATCATCACTGTTCCCATCATCACTGTTCCCATCATCACTGTTCCCATCATCACTGTTCCCATCATCACTGTTCCCATCATCACTGTTCCCATCATCACTACTCGTTCCCATCATCACTGTTCCCATCATCACTGTTCCCATCATCACTGTTCCCATCATCACTGTTCCCATCATCACTGTTCCCATCATCACTGTTCCCATCATCACTGTTCCCATCATCACTGTTCCCATCATCACTGTTCCCATCATCACTGTTCCCATCATCACTGTTCCCATCATCACTGTTCCCATCATCACTACTCGTTCCCATCATCACTGTTCCCATCATCACTGTTCCCATCATCACTGTTCCCATCATCACTGTTCCCATCATCACTGTTCCCATCATCACTGTTCCCATCATCACTGTTCCCATCATCACTGTTCCCATCATCACTGTTCCCATCATCACTACTCGTTCCCATCATCACTGTTCCCATCATCACTGTTCCCATCATCACTACTCGTTCCCATCATCACTGTTCCCATCATCACTGTTCCCATCATCACTGTTCCCATCATCACTGTTCCCATCATCACTGTTCCCATCATCACTGTTCCCATCATCACTACTCGTTCCCATCATCACTGTTCCCATCATCACTGTTCCCATCATCACTGTTCCCATCATCACTGTTCCCATCATCACTGTTCCCATCATCACTGTTCCCATCATCACTACTCGTTCCCATCATCACTGTTCCCATCATCACTGTTCCCATCATCACTACTCGTTCCCATCATCACTGTTCCCATCATCACTGTTCCCATCATCACTGTTCCCATCATCACTGTTCCCATCATCACTGTTCCCATCATCACTGTTCCCATCATCACTGTTCCCATCATCACTACTCGTTCCCATCATCACTGTTCCCATCATCACTGTTCCCATCATCACTGTTCCCATCATCACTGTTCCCATCATCACTGTTCCCATCATCACTGTTCCCATCATCACTGTTCCCATCATCACTGTTCCCATCATCACTGTTCCCATCATCACTGTTCCCATCATCATTGTTCCCATCATCACTGTTCCCATCATCACTGTTCCCATCATCACTACTCGTTCCCATCATCACTACTCGTTCCCATCATCACTGTTCCCATCATCACTGTTCCCATCATCACTGTTCCCATCATCACTGTTCCCATCATCATTGTTCCCATCATCACTGTTCCCATCATCACTGTTCCCATCATCATTGTTCCCATCATCACTACTCGTTCCCATCATCACTGTTCCCATCATCACTGTTCCCATCATCACTGTTCCCATCATCACTGTTCCCATCATCACTGTTCCCATCATCACTGTTCCCATCATCACTGTTCCCATCATCACTCTTCCCATCATCACTGTTCCCATCATCACTGTTCCCATCATCACTACTCGTTCCCATCATCACTACTCGTTCCCATCATCACTGTTCCCATCATCACTGTTCCCATCATCACTGTTCCCATCATCACTACTCGTTCCCATCATCACTGTTCCCATCATCACTACTCGTTCCCATCATCACTGTTCCCATCATCACTGTTCCCATCATCACTACTCGTTCCCATCATCACTGTTCCCATCATCACTGTTCCCATCATCACTGTTCCCATCATCACTGTTCCCATCATCACTGTTCCCATCATCACTGTTCCCATCATCACTGTTCCCATCATCACTGCTCGTTCCCATCATCACTGTTCCCATCATCACTGTTCCCATCATCACTGTTCCCATCATCACTGTTCCCATCATCACTGTTCCCATCATCACTACTCGTTCCCATCATCACTGTTCCCATCATCACTGTTCCCATCATCACTGTTCCCATCATCACTGTTCCCATCATCACTACTCGTTCCCATCATCACTACTCGTTCCCATCATCACTGTTCCCATCATCACTGTTCCCATCATCACTGTTCCCATCATCACTGTTCCCATCATCACTGTTCCCATCATCACTGTTCCCATCATCACTACTCGTTCCCATCATCACTACTCGTTCCCATCATCACTGTTCCCATCATCACTGTTCCCATCATCACTGTTCCCATCATCACTGTTCCCATCATCACTGTTCCCATCATCACTGTTCCCATCATCACTGTTCCCATCATCACTGTTCCCATCATCACTGTTCCCATCATCACTGTTCCCATCATCACTACTCGTTCCCATCATCACTGTTCCCATCATCACTGTTCCCATCATCACTGTTCCCATCATCACTGTTCCCATCATCACTGTTCCCATCATCACTGTTCCCATCATCACTGTTCCCATCATCACTGCTCGTTCCCATCATCACTGTTCCCATCATCACTGTTCCCATCATCACTGTTCCCATCATCACTACTCGTTCCCATCATCACTGTTCCCATCATCACTGTTCCCATCATCACTGTTCCCATCATCACTACTCGTTCCCATCATCACTGTTCCCATCATCACTGTTCCCATCATCACTGTTCCCATCATCACTGTTCCCATCATCACTGTTCCCATCATCACTGTTCCCATCATCACTGTTCCCATCATCACTGCTCGTTCCCATCATCACTGTTCCCATCATCACTGTTCCCATCATCACTGTTCCCATCATCACTGCTCGTTCCCATCATCACTGTTCCCATCATCACTGTTCCCATCATCACTGTTCCCATCATCACTGTTCCCATCATCACTGTTCCCATCATCACTGTTCCCATCATCACTACTCGTTCCCATCATCACTGTTCCCATCATCACTGTTCCCATCATCACTGTTCCCATCATCACTGTTCCCATCATCACTGTTCCCATCATCACTGTTCCCATCATCACTCCTCGTTCCCATCATCACTACTCGTTCCCATCATCACTGTTCCCATCATCACTGTTCCCATCATCACTACTCGTTCCCATCATCACTGTTCCCATCATCACTGTTCCCATCATCACTACTCGTACCCATCATCACTGTTCCCATCATCACTGTTCCCATCATCACTACTCGTTCCCATCATCACTGTTCCCATCATCACTGTTCCCATCATCACTGTTCCCATCATCACTGTTCCCATCATCACTGTTCCCATCATCACTGTTCCCATCATCACTGTTCCCATCATCACTACTCGTTCCCATCATCACTGTTCCCATCATCACTGTTCCCATCATCACTGTTCCCATCATCACTGTTCCCATCATCACTGTTCCCATCATCACTGTTCCCATCATCACTGTTCCCATCATCACTACTCGTTCCCATCATCACTGTTCCCATCATCACTGTTCCCATCATCACTGTTCCCATCATCACTGTTCCCATCATCACTGTTCCCATTATCACTACTCGTTCCCATCATCACTGTTCCCATCATCACTGTTCCCATCATCACTGTTCCCATCATCACTACTCGTTCCCATCATCACTGTTCCCAACATCTCTGTTCCCATCATCACTGTTCCCATCATCACTGTTCCCATCATCACTACTCGTTCCCATCATCACTGTTCCCATCATCACTGTTCCCATCATCACTGTTCCCATCATCACTGTTCCCATCATCACTGTTCCCATCATCACTGTTCCCATCATCACTACTCGTTCCCATCATCACTACTCGTTCCCATCATCACTGTTCCCATCATCACTACTCGTTCCCATCATCACTACTCGTTCCCATCATCACTGTTCCCATCATCACTGTTCCCATCATCACTGTTCCCATCATCACTGTTCCCATCATCACTGTTCCCATCATCACTGTTCCCATCATCACTACTCGTTCCCATCATCACTGTTCCCATCATCACTGTTCCCATCATCACTACTCGTTCCCATCATCACTGTTCCCATCATCACTGTTCCCATCATCACTACTCGTTCCCATCATCACTGTTCCCATCATCACTGTTCCCATCATCACTGTTCCCATCATCACTGTTCCCATCATCACTGTTCCCATCATCACTACTCGTTCCCATCATCACTGTTCCCATCATCACTGTTCCCATCATCACTGTTCCCATCATCACTGTTCCCATCATCACTGTTCCCATCATCACTACTCGTTCCCATCATCACTGTTCCCATCATCACTGTTCCCATCATCACTGTTCCCATCATCACTGTTCCCATCATCACTGTTCCCATCATCACTGTTCCCATCATCACTGTTCCCATCATCACTGTTCCCATCATCACTGTTCCCATCATCACTGTTCCCATAATCACTACTCGTTCCCATCATCACTGTTCCCATCATCACTGTTCCCATCATCACTGTTCCCATCATCACTGTTCCCATCATCACTGTTCCCATCATCACTGTCCCCATCATCACTGTTCCCATCATCACTACTCGTTCCAATCATCACTGTTCCCATCATCACTGTTCCCATCATCACTGTTCCCATCATCACTGTTCCCATCATCACTGTTCCCATCATCACTGTTCCCATCATCACTGTTCCCATCATCACTGTTCCCATTATCACTGTTCCCATCATCACTGTTCCCATCATCACTGTTCCCATCATCACTACTCGTTCCCATCATCACTGTTCCCATCATCACTGTTCCCATCATCACTGTTCCCATCATCACTACTCGTTCCCATCATCACTGTTCCCATCATCACTGTTCCCATCATCACTGTTCCCATCATCACTGTTCCCATCATCACTGTTCCCATCATCACTACTCGTTCCCATCATCACTGTTCCCATCATCACTACTCGTTCCCATCATCACTGTTCCCATCATCACTGTTCCCATCATCACTGTTCCCATCATCACTGTTCCCATCATCACTACTCGTTCCCATCATCACTGTTCCCATCATCACTGTTCCCATCATCACTACTCGTTCCCATCATCACTGTTCCCATCATCACTGTTCCCATCATCACTACTCGTTCCCATCATCACTGTTCCCATCATCACTGTTCCCATCATCACTACTCGTTCCCATCATCACTGTTCCCATCATCACTGTTCCCATCATCACTGTTCCCATCATCACTGTTCCCATCATCACTGTTCCCATCATCACTACTCGTTCCCATCATCACTGTTCCCATCATCACTGTTCCCATCATCACTGTCCCCATCATCACTGTTCCCATCATCACTACTCGTTCCCATCATCACTGTTCCCATCATCACTGTTCCCATCATCACTGTTCCCATCATCACTGTTCCCATCATCACTGTTCCCATCATCACTGTTCCCATCATCACTGTTCCCATCATCACTACTCGTTCCCATCATCACTGTTCCCATCATCACTGTTCCCATCATCACTGTTCCCATCATCACTGTTCCCATCATCACTGTTCCCATCATCACTACTCGTTCCCATCATCACTTTTCCCATCATCACTGTTCCCATCATCACTGTTCCCATCATCACTGTTCCCATCATCACTGTTCCCATCATCACTGATCCCATCATCACTGCTCGTTCCCATCATCACTGTTCCCATCATCACTGTTCCCATCATCACTGTTCCCATCATCACTGTTCCCATCATCACTGTTCCCATCATCACTGCTTGTTCCCATCATCACTGTTCCCATCATCACTGTTCCCATCATCACTGTTCCCATCATCACTGTTCCCATCATCACTGTTCCCATCATCACTACTCGTTCCCATCATCACTGTTCCCATCATCACTGTTCCCATCATCACTGTTCCCATCATCACTGTTCCCATCATCACTGTTCCCATCATCACTGTTCCCATCATCACTACTCGTTCCCATCATCACTGTTCCCATCATCACTACTCGTTCCCATCATCACTACTCGTTCCCATCATCACTGTTCCCATCATCACTTTTCCCATCATCACTGTTCCCATCATCACTGTTCCCATCATCACTGTTCCCATCATCACTGTTCCCATCATCACTGTTCCCATCATCACTGTTCCCATCATCACTGTTCCCATCATCACTGTTCCCATCATCACTGTTCCCATCATCACTGCTCGTTCCCATCATCACTGTTCCCATCATCACTGTTCCCATCATCACTGTTCCCATCATCACTGTTCCCATCATCACTGTTCCCATCATCACTGTTCCCATCATCACTGTTCCCATCATCACTGTTCCCATCATCACTGTTCCCATCATCACTGTTCCCATCATCACTGTTCCCATCATCACTACTCGTTCCCATCATCACTGTTCCCATCATCACTGTTCCCATCATCACTGTTCCCATCATCACTACTCGTTCCCATCATCACTGTTCCCATCATCACTGTTCCCATCATCACTGTTCCCATCATCACTGTTCCCATCATCACTGTTCCCATCATCACTGTTCCCATCATCACTGTTCCCATCATCACTGTTCCCATCATCACTACTCGTTCCCATCATCA
This sequence comes from Carcharodon carcharias, assembly GCF_017639515.1. NCBI lineage: Eukaryota > Metazoa > Chordata > Chondrichthyes > Lamniformes > Lamnidae > Carcharodon > Carcharodon carcharias. The sequence goes on along the minus strand of NC_054478.1, from coordinate 3,501,058 downwards.
CTGTTCCCATCATCACTGTTCCCATCATCACTGTTCCCATCATCACTACTCGTTCCCATCATCACTGTTCCCATCATCACTGTTCCCATCATCACTGTTCCCATCATCACTACTCGTTCCCATCATCACTGTTCCCATCATCACTGTTCCCATCATCACTGTTCCCATCATCACTGTTCCCATCATCACTACTCGTTCCCATCATCACTGTTCCCATCATCACTGTTCCCATCATCACTACTCGTTCCCATCATCACTGTTCCCATCATCACTGTTCCCATCATCACTGTTCCCATCATCACTGTTCCCATCATCACTGTTCCCATCATCACTGTTCCCATCATCACTGTTCCCATCATCACTACTCGTTCCCATCATCACTGTTCCCATCATCACTGTTCCCATCATCACTACTCGTTCCCATCATCACTGTTCCCATCATCACTGTTCCCATCATCACTACTCGTTCCCATCATCACTGTTCCCATCATCACTGTTCCCATCATCACTGTTCCCATCATCACTACTCGTTCCCATCATCACTGTTCCCATCATCACTGTTCCCATCATCACTACTCGTTCCCATCATCACTGTTCCCATCATCACTACTCGTTCCCATCATCACTGTTCCCATCATCACTGTTCCCATCATCACTACTCGTTCCCATCATCACTGTTCCCATCATCACTGTTCCCATCATCACTGTTCCCATCATCACTGTTCCCATCATCACTGTTCCCATCATCACTACTCGTTCCCATCATCACTGTTCCCATCATCACTACTCGTTCCCATCATCACTGTTCCCATCATCACTGTTCCCATCATCACTACTCGTTCCCATCATCACTGTTCCCAGCATCACTGTTCCCATCATCACTGTTCCCATCATCACTGTTCCCATCATCACTGTTCCCATCATCACTGTTCCCATCATCACTACTCGTTCCCATCATCACTGTTCCCATCATCACTGTTCCCATCATCACTGTTCCCATCATCACTGTTCCCATCATCACTGTTCCCATCATCACTGTTCCCATCATCACTACTCGTTCCCATCATCACTGTTCCCATCATCACTGTTCCCATCATCACTACTCGTTCCCATCATCACTGTTCCCATCATCACTGTTCCCATCATCACTGTTCCCATCATCACTGTTCCCATCATCACTACTCGTTCCCATCATCACTGTTCCCATCATCACTGTTCCCATCATCACTGTTCCCATCATCACTGTTCCCATCATCACTGTTCCCATCATCACTACTCGTTCCCATCATCACTGTTCCCATCATCACTGTTCCCATCATCACTGTTCCCATCATCACTACTCGTTCCCATCATCACTGTTCCCATCATCACTGTTCCCATCATCACTACTCGTTCCCATCATCACTGAAGATTCTTATAATGGATTTTCGTGACATGTTCTGCAGTCTCCTTGCTCCCTCAGCCATTTGTCCCAATGGACCTTCTGATCATGCAACCAAATGTTCCAAGACATAATCTCCCCCAGGATGGGTCAAGCACAATCTGATGCTGCTACTGCTTTAAGTCACAGAATCAATAATGGCTGATTTCAGCGCTGTGGAGGAGTCACACAAGAAAGCAGAATGTTATTAACCTGGATATCCGTTCTCACCATCTGAAAAACCCCTATATTGGTAATATGTTCAGCAATTAAAACAACATCTATTACTTTGGAGTTCAGTGGCTTTTATCAAGACAATTGCAAGAGCCAATTTCTGGACACAGAAGGTCCCACAAACACCATTGAGATATAAGATCAAATAATCTGTTTTTGTGATGCTGCTTGATGCATAAATAAAGACAGGTCACCGGGCAGAGTTCCCCCAAACCTGTTCCAGGAGAGGCAATGGAAAATGAGAGGCATTCGGGGTTTTAGGTGAACATCCAATCCAAAACATACCCCCTCCAGCATCGCAGCGACCCCTCAGTACTGACCCTCTGACAGTGCAGCACTCCCTCAGTACTGACCCTCTGACAGTGCAGCACTCACTCAGTACTGACCCTCTGACAGTGCAGCACTCCCTCAGTACTGACCCTCTGACAGTGCAGCACTCCCTCAGTACTGACCCTCTGACAGTGCAGCACTCCCTCAGTACTGACCCTCTGACAGTGCAGCACTCCCTCAGTACTGACCCTCTGACAGTGCGGCACTCCCTCAGTACTGACCCTCTGACAGTGCAGCACTCCCTCAGTACTGACCCTCTGACAGTGCAGCACTCCCTCAGTACTGACCCTCTGACAGTGCAGCACTCCCTCAGTACTGACCCTCTGACAGTGCAGCGCTCCCTCAGTACTGACCCTCTGACAGTGCAGCACTCCCTCAGTACTGACCCTCTGACAGTGCTACACTCCCTCAGTACTGACCCTCTGACAGTGCAGCACGCCCTCAGTACTGACCCTCTGACAGTGCAGCACTCCCTCAGTACTGACCCTCTGACAGTGCAGCACTCCCTCAGTACTGACCCTCTGACAGTGCAGCGCTCCCTCAGTACTGACCCTCCGAGAGTGCAGCACTCCCTCAGTACTGACCCTCTGACAGTGCAGCACTCCCTCAGTACTGACCCTCCAACAGTGCAGCACTCCCTCAGTACTGACCCTCTGACAGTGCAGCACTCCCTCAGTACTGACCCTCTGACAGTGCAGCACTCCCTCTCTACAGACCCTCTGACAGTGCAGCACTCCCTCAGTACTGACCCTCTGACAGTGCAGCACTCCCTCAGTACTGACCCTCTGACAGTGCAGCACTCCCTCTCTACAGACCCTCTGACAGTGCAGCACTCCCTCAGTACTGACCCTCTGACAGTGCAGCACTCCCTCAGTACTGACCCTCCGAGAGTGCAGCACTCCCTCAGTACTGACCCTCTGACAGTGCAGCACTCCCTCAGTACAGACCCTCTGACAGTGCAGCACTCCCTCAGTACTGACCCTCTGACAGTGCAGCACTCCCTCAGTACAGACCCTCTGACAGTGCAGCACTCCCTCAGTACTGACCCTCTGACAGTGCAGCACTCCCTCAGTACTGACCCTCTGACAGTGCAGCACTCCCTCAGTACTGATCCTCTGACAGTGCAGCACTCCCTCAGTACTGACACTCTGACAGTGCAGCACTCCCTCAGTACTGACCCTCCGACAGTGCAGCACTCCCTCAGTACTGACCCTCCGACAGTGCAGCACTCCCTCAGTACTGACCCTCTGACAGTGCAGCACTCCCTCAGTACTGACCCTCTGACAGTGCTGCACTCCCTCAGTACTGACCCTCTGACAGTGCAGCACTCCCTCAGTACTGACTCTCTGACAGTGCAGGGCTCCCTCAGTACTGACCCTCTGACAGTGCAGCACTCCCTCAGTACTGACCCTCTGACAGTGCAGCACTCCCTCTCTACAGACCCTCTGACAGTGCAGCACTCCCTCAGTACTGACCCTCTGACAGCGCAGCACTCCCTCAGTACTGACCCTCTGACAGTGCAGCACGCCCTCTCTACAGACCCTCTGACAGTGCAGCACTCCCTCAGTACTGACCCTCTGACAGTGCAGCACTCCCTCAGTACGGACCCTCTGACAGTGCAGCACTCCCTCACTAATGACCCTCTGACAGTGCAGCACTCCCTCAGTACTGACCCTCCGACAGTGCAGCACTCCCTCAGTACTGACCCTCTGACAGTGCAGCACTCCCTCAGCACTAACCCTCTGACAGTGCAGCACTCCCTCAGCACTAACCCTCTGACAGTGCAGCACTCCCTCAGTACTGACCCACTGACAGTGCAGAACTCCCTCATACTGACCCTCTGACAGTGCAGCACTCCCTCAGTACTGACCCTCCAACAGTGCAGCTTTCCCTCAGCCCTGACCCTCTGACAGTGCAGCACTCCCTCAGTACTGAGCCTCTGACAGTGCAGCACTCCCTCAGTACTGACCCTCTGACACTGCAGCACTCCCTCAGTAATGAACATATGACAGTGCAGCACTCCCTCCGTACTGACCCTCTGAGAGAGCAGCACTCCCTCAGCACCGACCCTCTGACAGTGCAGCACTCCCTCAGTACTGACCCTCTGACAGTGCAGCACTCCCTCAGTACTGAACCTCTGACACTGCAGCACTCCCTCAGTCATGAACATATGACAGTGCAGCACTCCCTCAGTACTGACCCTCCGACAGTGCAGCACTCCCTCAGTACTGACCCTCCGACAGTGCAGCACTCCCTCACTACTGACCCTCTGACAGTGCAGCACTCCCTCAGTACTGACCCTCTGACAGTGCAGCACTCCCTCAGTACTGACCCTCTGACAGTGCAGCACTCCCTCAGTAATGAACATATGACACTGCAGCCATCCCTCAGTACTGACCCTCTGACAGTGCAGCACTCCCTCAGTACTGACCCTCTGACAGTGCAGCACTCCCTCTGTACTGACCCTCCGACAGTGCAGCATTCCCTCAGTACTGACCCTCTGACAGTGCAGGGCTCCCTCAGTACTGACCCTCTGACAGTGCAGGGCTCCCTCAGTACTGACCCTCTGACAGTGCAGGGCTCCCTCAGTACTGACACTCTGACAGTGCAGCACTCCCTCAGTACTGACCCTCTGACTGTGCAGCACACCCTCAGTACTGACCCTCTGACAGTGCAGCACTCCCACAGTACTGACCCTCTGACAGTGCAGCACTCCCTCAGTACTGAAACTCTGACAGTGCAGCACTCCTTCAGTACTGACCCTCTGACAGTGCAGCACTCCCTCAGTAATGAACATATGACAGTGCGGCACTCCCTCAGTACTGAAACTCTGACAGTGCAGCACTCCTTCAGTACTGACCCTCTGACAGTGCAGCACTCCCTCAGTACTGACCCTCTGACAGTGCAGCACTCCCTCAGTACTGACCCTCTGACAGTGCAGCACTCCTTCAGTACTGACCCTCTGACAGTGCAGCACTCCCTCAGTACTGACCCTCTGACAGTGCAGCACTCCCTCAGTACTGACCCTCTGACAGTGCAGCACTCCCTCAGTACTGACCCTCTGACAGTGCAGCACTCCCTCAGTACTGACCCTCTGACAGTGAAGCACTTCCTCAGCACAGACCCTCTGACAGTGCAGCACTCCCTCAGTACTGACCGTCTGAAAGTGCAATACTCCCTCAACACTGCCACTCCAACAGTGCAGCACACCCTCTGTACTGACCCTCCGACAGTACAGCACTCCCTCAGCACTGACCCTCTGACAGTGCAGCACTCCCTCAGTAGCTGCTTCTTAAACATGAAACATGGAAAAATAGGCAGAAAATTTAGTGCAAAAGCAAAATACATCAGATGCTGGAAATCTGAAATGAAAACAAAAATTGCTGTAAAATTCCAGCAGCTCCGTCAGCCTCTGTGGGGAGGGAGACTGAGTTAATGTTTGAAGAGTCATACTAACTCCAAACATTATCTCAGTCTTCCTCTCCACAGGGGCTGTCAGAGCTGCTGGGATAATTTAGTATGGTCTCTTCAATACTGACCCAACATTTCCTTCACTGATTCCACATATTCTGCCCCTCCCCTGGACTTTACAATGTATTCCTTTCCAACTGAACTGTGTGAAATTGTTAAATCTAAACTGTCCATGCCACTCTCTGTGGAGCTGGACAATATGGGGAGACAGTTGGTTTATGGGGTGTGGTCTTTGCTGGCTGGGCCAGCATTTATTGTCCATCCCTAATTGCCCTTGAGAAGATGGTGGTGAGCTGCCTTCTTGAACCGCTGCAGTCCATGTGGTGTAGGTACACCCACAGTGCTGTTAGGGAGGGAGTTCCAGGATTTTGACCCAGCGACAGTGAAGGAATGGTGATATATTTCCAAGGCAGGATGGTGAGTGACTTGGAGGGGAACTTCCAGGTGGTGGTGTTCCCATGTGTCTGCTGCCCTTGTCCTTCGAGACGGTAGTGGTCATGGGTTTGGACGGTGCTGTCTAAGGAGCCTTGGTGAATTCCTGTAGTACACACACCTCCTACTGGGCCTTGGTGGTGGAGGGGTGGATGTAGTGATAGATGAGGTTTTGTTCAAGTGGGCAGCTTTGTCCTGTTTGCTGTTGATTAACTCAAGTCTTGCTGGAGCTGCACTCATCCAGGCAATTGGGGAGTATTCCATCATACTCCTGACTTGTGCCTTGTAGATGGTGGACAGGCTTTGGGGAGTCAGGAGGTGAGTTACTGACCCCAGGATTCCCAGCCTCAGACATGCTCCTGTAGCCACAGTATTTATATGGCTAGTCCAGTTCAGTTTCTAGTCAATGGTAACCCCCAGGATGTTGATAGTGGGGGATTCAGTGATGGTAATGCCATTGAATATCAAGGGATGATGGTTGGATTCTCTCTTGTTGGAGATGGTCATTACCTGACACTCGTGTGGCGTGAATGTTATTTGCCACTTGTCAGCCCAAGCCTGGATATTGTCCAGGTCTTGCTGCATTTGGACATGGACTGCTTCAGTATCTGAGGAGTCGTGAATGGTGCTGAACATTGTGTAATCATCAGCGAACATCCCCACTTCTGACCTTATGTTGGAAGGAAGGTCATTGATGAAGCAGCTGAAGATGGTTGGGCCGAGGACACCACCCTGAGGAACTCCTGCAGTGATGTCCTGCAGCTGAGATGACTGACCTCCAACAACCACAACCATCTTCCTTTGTGCTAGGTATGACTCCCACCAGCGGAGAGTTTTCCCCCTGATTTCATGTGACTCATAACCTTTAGGGTTTAGACCAAGACCTGAAGGTGTGATTGATCTTGATCAATCCATCCATCTTGCACAGGTACAATTGCCTATCATCTCATTCTATGCTCTAAGCCTTTCAAGGTTCCCATGTCAAAGGACAGCCAGACTCCGCACACCTCTGCAATTCAACTCTTTTGTCCATGTTTTGATGAAGGCTGTAATGTGTTCTGGAGATGAGTGGCCCAGACAGAACCCAAACTGAGCGTCAGTGAGATGGTTATTGCTGTGTGAGACTGGTGGTTAACACTGTCAATTACACCTTCCATTAAACTGATGATGATTGAGTGTAGACTGATGGGACAGGACTGATGGACATAGGAAGGCAAATTACTAGGATTGGGGGCTCATTCCGTATGAACATACAAACATATGAATTAAGAGCAGGAGTAGGCCTCTTGGCCCCTCAAGCCTGATCTGCCAATCAATTAGATCATGGCTGATCTGATTGTGGCCGTTACTTTCCTCTCCACCCCCGATATCCTTTGGCTCCCTTGTCAATCAAGAATCTATCTAACTCTGCCTTAAAAATATTCAATGTCCCAGCCTCCACTGCTCTCTGGGGAAGAGAATTCCATAGGGTAACTACACTTTGAGAGAAAAATATTTCTCCTCACCTCTGTCTTAAATGGCAAATCCCTTATTTTTAAATTGTGATCCCTAGTTCTGGTAGTTGTTCGGTGTGGTTCTGGTGGGAAGGTTGCTGATGGGTTTGATGTATCATTCCTAATGCTTCCCTCTCTGAGAATGGACTGGAGAGGGAAATTGGCATCTTCTGAACAGCCGTGATGGTGTTGATTGGTGGAGCAGGCTTGACAGGTTGTATTGTCTACTCTTGCTTCTATTTCTGATGTCTGTCTGGTCTGACCTGACTAACCCTGCACAACAGTGGACAGCAATTGGCCTAGTGACACATTGTATTTTCCTGAGGTATATTGAACACACATGATCTGCAGATCTTACTTGGTTATAAAATTATTCCCAGTGTTAACTTGTTGAAATATTTGCTGATCATTTGGGGGTCTCTGAAATTTGGCAGACGCCAACAGAACCATTATTTCAACACAACAGAGAGGCTGCAAAGAGATTCGACAGACTCAGTGAGGGGACAACAAGCCGACCAGTGGAGGGTAATGTGGGGAAGTGGGAAGTAATTAACTTTGGTCATAAGAACAGAGAAGAATATTTTTTAAAAGGTGAGAGAGTCGTGAATGTTGACGTTTAGAGAGACTCGGGTGTAGGAGGAACACAGAAAGTTAGTATGCAGGTGCAGCAAGTCATTAGAAAGGCAATGGCATGTTGGCCTTATAAAAGGGGATTGGAGCACAGCAATAAAGAATTCTCACTACAATTGTACAGGGTTTTGGTGAGGCCACATCTGGAATACTGTGTGCAGTTTTTGCCTCGATACTTAAGGAAGGATCTACTTGCTGTAATGACTGGACTTACCGGACAGGTTTCCACTTGAAACGGGTAACTTCGTTACAGAAAAAGCCCTTTCAGGAGCTACATGCTTTAACCAGGCCTTCGGCAAGAAAGCCCCACCTCCCAGATTACTCGCGCTTGGGGCTTATTCACAAGAACAATCGCATGACCCCTGATAGGCAGGAGGAAAAGGCTATACTTTCACTCATTACTCTTTATTGGAGGCGGTACAGCAAGGGTTCGTTAGATTGCTTCCTGGGATGAGAGTAAATTAGGTCTATACTCGCTGGAGTTTACAAGAACAAGATGTGATCCCATTGAAATCTCCAAGATTCCAAAAGGGCTCGACACGGGTAGACACTTGCTGGGGAATCCAGAACATTGGGGCTCAGTCTCAGGACAAGGGGACAACCATTTAGGACGGAGATGAGGAGAAATACTTTGAATCTTCAGAAATCCTGAATTCTCTATCTCAGAGGGTTGTGGATGCTCCTTCATTGAATACATTTAAGGCCACGATAGACAGATGTTTGGCCTCACAGGGAATTAAGGAAGTGAGTGGGAAAATGGAGTTGAAGCACATGATAAACCATGTTAGTATTGAGTGGCAGAGCCGGCTTGATAGGCTATGTAGTCTACTCCAGCTCCTATTTCTTGTGTTCTTCTCCCACAGACACAAAGCCAACACTCCTGTGTTTGCTGTAGAACTGACCTCTCCCCACAAATCTGGCGTTGCAGTATGTGTTTATCGGAGGTGTTAATGTACTTCCTTGTAATGCAGACCTAGTATTTAGGAGAACTGACAGTATTTACATGGACTGTGAACCACACCAAGGAGGCCAATTAAAACAGTAACCGCTCCTCAATAATTAATTCACAATCTGCTTGTTATTATTGGCACAGAATTGTTCAATCCCAATTGAACAAAATTGAGTTGAATCCCTTCTGCAATCCATTGTGTAAATGGGACTTAAGCTTACAATCATAACACACTCATTGACCTCCATCGATTATAAACCTGTTCTTCATCCAAATTACTCAAGAGTGTCACAGAAATCCAATTGGACAATCAGTCTTCAGGTAGGGCCATGGCTCTGCCCAATGTTGTTAAGGCGATTCTACAGGTATCAGCTGCAGCCTGAGGGGATGAAGTCACCCATTATGTGAATTAATAGGTTTCAGAAGCAGGGAATGTAATACATCGCCGCTATTGATCCCACTCTCTGGCTCTCAGCCCTATTTAAACAGTAATTGATTCTGTTCTGCAGTGAGGTATTTTTGAACATTGATTAACCACAGATACATACACACTCACGCGCTGTGTTGGGGTAATTCTGCCATAACTTATTGAAGTTTTAAGGAGAGAATGTCTCCTTTTCCTGGCTGTAATGGCAATGCAGATCTGCTAACCTACACTCAGCCTCATTCAGCACCTCCTCCTGCACACAGGGTTAGAGAGAGTGGGTTCCTGCTCCTGATTGCTTTCCAGTGACCCCTGGGTTAGTGTTGTAAGAGTGGCCGAGTTGCTACTATTGGTGATAGAGTTTATCTGCAGTCACTCCTTGGGTGGAAACGTTAAGTTTATTTACAATATACACAGCAGCAACTACATGTGTGCTTTCAACTCCAACTCTATCTGTACACTGACTGCTGAGGAAGCCTGTGCTACTCTCCTATTGCTTAGATCATGTGACCTTCCTTAACAAGTGTTACTCTTAAAGGTACTTTACACACTAAACAAAACCATAATTACTACATTCCTCCCCCTTTAACTCAGCCATACATATTATATGTACAAGTACAGAGTTTTCAAGAGGACAGATTATTTACAGTGGGTCAGGAATTTACAAGTTTAGTCTTTCAGGTGGTTTCCTGGTCCGTGTGGAATGTCACAGATCCACAACTTCCGATTCTTTGTCAGGAACCTCCTTTTCCAGATTCACCAGAACATCAGGTGCTTCGATGGGCACTTGCGGTTTTGTATCCTCAACTCTTACAGGAACATCAGACATGTCAGTCCTGGGTTGAGTTGCCTCAACAGGAAACACAGATCCGCTGATGGTCACTGGTGGAACCAAATCTTGATGATTTGTCTCTCACTTCCTTAAATGGTCCCCATGTTTATGGATGATCTGGCCTTCCACCTCCATGTGGTAAGGTAGAGGTCCAGTCACTGCACTTACTTCACCCGGTAACCACTTTGGATCTTGTCCAAAGCTCTCCACGTATAATGTCTCTCCCACGGTAAATTTCCTCTTGTGACTATGCCAGTCATGTCTAGTTTTCTGGTTTCGCTGACTCCTTCCCACCTCCCCCTCTAAATTCGGCATTATTAAGTTCAACCTCATCCTGAGACGATGTTTCAACAATAACTCTGCAGGTGTGACACCTGTCGATGTGTGAGGGGTAGTCCTGTAATGAAAAAGCAAGTGTGCCAACTTGGTTGCCAAGGAATCGCCAATTGGATCTTTCAAGTCTGTGAATGGCAAAACTCTGACGTAGTTTCTGAATTGTAGTGCCCGACGTTGGTGACTTCACCTCGTACACGTCCAACCATTGTGAATGGGCATTGGCAATGAGCAGAAACACTGTTCCCAGGAGAGGTCCAACATAGTCAATGTGTAACCGCACCCAGGGTCTACCCAGCCACACCCATGGGTGTAATGGAGCTGTCACTGGCACCTTTTGCAGTTGCTGACATTGTACACAGTACTTTATTAAACTCTCTATTTCACCACCCACCCCTGGCCACCACAGGTAGCTGTGTGCTATGGTCTTCATTTGGGAAATTCCTGGATGGGCACAGTGTAGTTCAGATAAAAGTGGCTCCCTTCCCTTTGGAGGAACTGTCACTCGTGCTCTCCACAATAAGATGCCAACCTCACTGGTTGTTTCATGCCTTCTGCTGAAGTACAGTTTCATTTCATCAGATACGGGCTCCTGTGACCAACCCTGTAACACTTGTTCTCATTCCTGAGATAAGACTGGGTCCCGGCCCATGCCAGCGAGGAATCTAAGAAATTTAACAGTGAAACAAGTTCCTGTGGTACTGGGACGTGTTCATCATTTTACTGTAAAGGCAAACGACTAAGGGCATCAGCGTTTGTCATTTGATTTCCAGGTCTATGTATGAAATTGTATTCGTTTGCTGCCAGAATTAAAGTTCCGCCAGTATTTCGGTATCTCCTTTCTGTGTGTCTCTTCTTTCTAGCACTGACTTTAATCTCAGCTTTCTTTTAGACTTCACTATTAGCCAGACTTCTCTCAGATGGAAGCTCAATTTGTCTGGACTAAGTGGCTGAGCCTCCCAAAATGTCATTCTCCATCTGCTTCTTGGAAAATTCTGGGACTTTTGTTTCGTTCCGTTAGCTGCTTCAAATTTGCCAAGTAGTGTGGAATCCCTCAGCGCTGACCCGCTGACAGTGCAGCACTCCCTCAGCGCTGAACCGCTGACAGTGCAGCACTCCCTCAGCGCTGACCCTCTAACAGTGCAGCACTCGCTCAGTACTGACCCTCTGACAGTGCACCTCTACCTCAGTACTGACCCTCTGACAGTGCAGCACTCCCTCAGTACTGACACTCTGACAGTGCAGCACTCCCTCAGTACTGACCCTCTGACAGTGCAGCACTCGCTCAGTACTGACCCTCTGACAGTGCAGCACTCCCTCAGTACTGGCCCTCTGACAGTGCAGCACTCCCTCAGTACTGACCCTCTGACAGTGCAGCACTCCCACAGTACTGACCCTCCGACAGTGCAGCACTCCCACAGCGCTGACCCCTTGACAGTGCAGCACTCCCTCAGTACTGACCCTCCGACAGTGCAGCACTCCCTCAGTACTGACCCTCTGACAGTGCAGCACTCCCTCAGTACTGACCCTCTGACAGTGCAGCACTCCCTCAGTACTGACCCTCTGACAGTGCAGCACTCCCTCAGTGCTGACGCTCAGACAGTGCAGCACTCCCTCAGCGCTGACCCACTGACAGTGCAGCACTCCCTCAGCGCTGACCCACTGACAGTGCAGCACTCCCTCAGCGCTGACCCACTGACAGTGCAGCACTCCCTCAGTACTGACCCTCTGACAGTGCAGCACTCCCTCAGTACTGACCCTCTGACAGTGCAGCACTCCCTCAGTACTGACTCTCTGACAGTGCAGCACTCCCTCAGTACTGACCCACTGACAGTGCAGCACTCCCTCAGTACTGACCCTCTGACCGTGCAGCACTCCCTCAGTACTGACCCTCTGACAGTGCAGCACTCCCTCAGTACTGACTCTCTGACAGTGCAGCACTCCCTCAGTACTGACCCACTGACAGTGCAGCACTCCCTCAGTACTGACCCTCTGACCGTGCAGCACTCCCTCAGTACTGACCCTCTGACAGTGCAGCACTCCCTCAGTGCTGACGCTCAGACAGTGCAGCACTCCCTCAGCGCTGACCCACTGACAGTGCAGCACCCCCTCAGCGCTGACCCACTGACAGTGCAGCACTCCCTCAGCGCTGACCCTCTGACAGTGCAGCACTCCCTCAGTACTGACCCTCTGACAGTGCAGCACTCCCTCAGTACTGACTCTCTGACAGTGCAGCACTCCCTCAGTACTGACCCACTGACAGTGCAGCACTCCCTCAGTACTGACCCTCTGACCGTGCAGCACTCCCTCAGTACTGACCCTCCGACAGTGCAGCACTCCCTCAGTACTGACCCACTGACAGTGCAGCACTCCCTCAGCACTGACCCTCTGACAGTGCAGCACTCCCTCAGTTCTGACCCTCTGACAGTGCAGCACTCCCTCAGTACTGACCCTCTGACAGTGCAGCACTCCCTCAGTACTGACTCTCTGACAGTGCAGCACTCCCTCAGTACTGACCCACTGACAGTGCAGCAATCCCAAAGCGCTGACCCTCTGACAGTGCAGCACTCCCTCAGTACTGACCCACTGACAGTGCAGCAATCCCAAAGCGCTGACCCTCTGACAGTGCAGCACTCCCTCCGTGCTGCACTACGGGTTTCAGCCTGGATGATCTAATTAAGCCTCTGGAGTGGGACTTGAACTCAGGACATTTGGGCTCAGAGCCTATTTTGTCTGACCCTGAGGCACAGATGTTACCAGCCTGTAGTCGTCACACTTTTCCTCTGATGTGTCCAGCGAGTGCAGCATGTGGATCGAGTCTGGAATAGCTTGCTGACAGTATGGTGGAGGCAGAGTCAGTCGCAGGTTTTAGGAATAGGGTAACTACATCAAAAGACAAAAACTGCTTGGCTATCGGGAAAACTGCTGGGAATGAGAGTGGATGAGGCAATCTTGGAGGGAGCTGACACTAACAGCATGGACAGAATGTCCTCAGTAGGAACTTTCAGGATTGGGATTGATAGATGTTGGCGATGGGGATTGTCGTGTTTTTTTGGTAAGCTGCCATCATACTGCTCTCTCACTCCTGCTTCCATTGGAAACAAAACTCTCACCATCTTCAGTTTTCCTTCCAGCTCATCCCTTGTCAGTGGAGCCACTGTCTGTGTTCCTAACTGAGTTTTATTACCGATCTATCAAGCAGCTCCCAAACTGTACACAGGACTCTCTTTTTTTGTTCTGCAGATGGGATGTGGGCTTCTCTGGCTGGACCAGCATTTATTACCCATCCCTAATTACCCTTGAGAAGGTGGGTGAGCTGCCTTCTTGAGCCGCTGCAGTCCATGTGGTGTAGGTACACCCACAGTGCTGTTAGGGAGGGAGTTCCAGGATTTTGACCCAGTGACAGTGAAGGAATGGTGATATATTTCCAAGTCAGGATGGTGAGTGACTTGGACGGGAACTTCCAGGTGGTGGGGTTCCCATCTATCTGCTGCCCTTGTCCTTCTAGATGGTAGTGGTCGTGGGTTTGGAAGGTGCTGTCTAAGGAGCCTTGGTGAGTTCCTGCAGTGCATCTTGTAGATGGTACACACACTGCTGCTTCCATTTGCTTCCATAATCATTATGTATGTTTTATACTATTGACCTTGTAAGCTGCTAACATTGCACTTCAGATGTGATCTTATCTTCCTTTTGAATCTGGGAACACCAGACACTGATGGATAGCAACACTGCACAGGAACAGGAGCAAGCCATTCAGCCCCTCCAACATATTCCACCATTTCTGGCTAATTTGCAACTTAGTTTGGTTAATGCCCTTACTTTACAAACACCCCTCGGTCTGAGTGTTGAAAGCTGTAAGGACTCCAGCCTTAACAGCTTCTTGGGGGGTGGAGGTGCGAGAGTTCCAGATTTCCAGTGCACCTTGCTGCATCATTCCCAGTGAGCCTGGCTCCCTTCTTGTTCCGCCCTTTCCTCTGGTCTCCCCACTCACAGGAAATAATTTGTCTTTACCGATCCTATCAAAATCCTTTCCAAATTTTAAACAGAAAGGATTACAAACCTTAAATCATAGAATAATACAGAAGTGGTGAGGCCATCGTGCCGCTTGTATCTGAGCCAGCTCTCTATGATACAGCTCTCCAATTACTTCCACTCCCCTGTCCTGTACCTATCCCTCTGTTCATTTCTCCCATCTTAACTTACCCAGTTGCCTTTTGAGGCTGAATCTGCTCCTGCTGCCCTTTCAGACAGCACATTCCAGATCACACACAATAAAAGTCTCATCTCCTCCCTGCTTCTTTTACCGTTTCGCTTCAATCTGTGTCTCTCTGCTCACCCACCCTCCCACCACTGGAAACTGCTTCTCCTGTTTGACAAAACCCATCATGAATGTAAACAGCTTCTAAGAAATCTCTTTTTAACTTAGTACCAATGCAAAATGCTGCCGATGCTGGAAATCTGAGAGACAAACAGAAAAATCCTGCAAATACTCAGCAGGCCAGGCAGTCTGTGGGGAAAGAAACCGAGTGAACATTCCAGGTTGTGACCAGTTTCTCTGTCCTGATGTAAGGTCGCGATATCTCTGTTTCTCTTTTCAAAGGTTCTGCCGAGCCTCAGTACTTCTAGCATCTTCTGCTTTTACTTATCCTAACTTTCTCTGCTTGAAGGAGAACTACTCCAGCAAGTACAATCTCTCCATGTACCGGCATCTGTGCAATCTGATCTCATAATTTATGTGCTGCACCCTCCAAGGTCATTCTCCTGAATGGAATGTGCTAGATTTGTGCTGTGACCAAATCATGTTGCAGAATAAATATGCTTCACAGCGAATGTCTATCCTGTCCTCACCCAAATATCCGACACATTCTCATCGGTCAGAGCTGAGAATCAGCTCTCCATCCGCTTCAGTCCATCCCCTACCCAGGGGACATCTCCTATCCAGGGGGAGTCTGTTAACCGGGGGGGAGCCTGTTACCCGGGGGGGAGTCTGTTACCTGGGAGATATCTCCTATCCAGGGGGAGTCTGTTACCCAGGGGGGAGTCTGTGACCAGGGGGGAGTCTGTTACCTGGGAGGTATCTCCTATCCAGGGGGAGTCTGTTACCCAGGGGGAGTCTGTTACCCGGGGGGGAGTCTGTTACCCGGGGGGGAGTCTGTTACCCAGGGGGGAGCCTGTTACCCGGGGGAGTCTGTGACCAGGGGGGAGTCTGTTACCTGGGAGGTATCTCCTATCCAGGGGGAGTCTGTTACCCAGGGGGAGTCTGTGACCAGGGGGGAGTCTGTTACCTGGGAGGTATCTCCTATCCAGGGGGAGTCTGTTACCCAGGGGGAGTCTGTTACCCGGGGGGGAGTCTGTTACCCGGGGGGGAGTCTGTTACCCAGGGGGAGTCTGTGACCAGGGGGGAGTCTGTTACCTGGGAGGTATCTCCTATCCAGGGGGAGTCTGTTACCCAGGGGGAGTCTATTATCCAGGAGGAGTCTGTTACCCACGGGGGAGTCTGTTACCCAGGGGGAGTCTGTTACCCAGGGGGGAGTCTGTTACCTGGGAGTTATCTCCTATCCAGGGGGAGTCTGTTACCCAGGGGGAGTCTGTTACCTGGGGGGGAGTCTGTTACCCGGGGGGGAGTCTGTTACCTGAGAGGTATCTCCTATCCAGGGGGAGTCTGTTACCCAGGGGGAGTCTCTTACCTAGGGGGGGAGTCTGTTAACCGGGGGGAGTCTGTTACCCAGGAGGAGTCTGTGAACAGGGGAGAGTCTGTTACCCAGGGGGAGTCTGTTACCCAGGGGGAGTCTGTGACCCAGGGGGGAGTCTGTGACCAGGGGGAGTCTGTGACCAGGGGGAGTCTGTGACCCAGGGGGCAGTCTGTTACCCAGGGGGCAGTCTGTTACCCAGGGGGCAGTCTGTGAACAGGGGGAGTCTCTTTCCTAGGGGGGGAGTCTGTTACCCAGGGGGAGTCTGGTACCCGGGGGGAGTCTGTTACCCAGGAGGGAGTCTGTTACCCAGGAGGGAGTCTGTTACCCAGGGGAGAGCCTGTTACCCAGGGGGAGTCTGTTACCCAGGGGGAGTCTGTTACCCAGGGGAGAGTCTGTTACCCAGGAGGAGCCTGTTACCCAGGAGGAGCCTGTTACCCAGGGAGAGTCTGTTACCAGGGGGAGTCTGTTACCCAGGGGGAGTCTGTTACTTGGGAGATATCTCCTATCCAGGGGGAGTCTGTGACCAGGGGGAGTCTGTTACCCAGGGGGGAGTCTGTTACCCAGGGGAGTCTGTTACCCAGGGGGGAGTCTGTTACCCAGGGGGAGTCTGTTACCCATGGGGGAGTCTGTTACCCAGGGGGGAGTCTGTTACCTAGCGGGGGAGTCTGTGACCCAGGGGGGAGTCTGTGACCAGGGGGAGTCTGTTATCCAGGGGGCAGTCTGTTACCCAGGGGGCAGTCTGTTACCCAGGGGGAGTCTGTGACCAGGGGGAGTCTCTTACCTAGGGGGGGAGTCTGTTACCCAGGGGGAGTCTGGTACCCGGGGGGAGTCTGTTACCCAGGAGGGAGTCTGTTACCCAGGGGAGAGCCTGTTACCCAGGAGGAGCCTGTTACCCAGGGACAGTCTGTTACCAGGGGGAGTCTGTTACCCAGGGGGAGTCTGTTACTTGGGAGATATCTCCTATCCAGGGGGAGTCTGTTACCCAGGGGGAGTCTGTTACCCAGGGGAGCCTGTTACCCAGGGGGGAGTCTGTTACCCAGGGGGGAGTCTGTTACCCAGGGGGAGTCTGTTACCCAGGGGAGAGTCTGTTACCCAGGGGGAGTCTGTTACCCAGGGGAGAGTCTGTTACCCACGGGGGAGTCTGTTACCTAGGGGGGAGTCTGTTACCCAGGGGGAGTCTGTTACCCAGGGGGAGTCTGTTATCCAGGGGGAGCCTGTTATCCAGGGAGAGTCTGTTACCCACGGGGGAGTCTGTTACCTAGGGGGGAGTCTGTTACCCAGGGGGCGTCTGTTACCCAGCGGGAGTCTATTATCCAGGGGGAGTCTGTTACCGGGGGGGGGTGGGGGGAGGAGTCTGTTACCCAGGGGGAGCCTGTTACCCAGGTTGAGTCTATTATCCAGGGGGAGTCTGTTACCCAGGGTGAGTCTGTTACCCAGGGTGAGTCTGTTACCCAGGAGGGGTCTGTTACCCAGGAGGAGTCTGTTACCCAGGAGGGGTCTGTTACCCAGGAGGGGTCTGTTACCCAGGGGGAGTCTGTTACCCAGGAGGGGTCTGTTACCCAGGGGGAGTCTGTTACCCAGGGGGAGTCTGTTACCCAGGGGGGGTCTGTTACCCAGGGGGGGTTTGTTACCCAGGGGGAGTCTGTTACCCAGGAGGGGTCTGTTGCCCAGGAGGGGTCTGTTACCCAGGACGGGTCTGTTATACAGTGGGAGGGGGGAGTCTGTTACCCGGGGGGGCGTCCTGTCCAGTTGTAGCTCAATTGCTACTGAATTGCTTCTTTAGTTAATGTCTGTCAGTGTCCTGATTGGCAACTGGCGTCAGTCTGTGACATCCTGTGTGGACTGGGACTGGGATTGGGATTGGGATTGGGATTGGGATTGGGATTGGGTTTGGGATTGGGATTGGGACTGGGTTGAGACTGGGATTGGGGTGTGGAGTGGGATCGGAGTGTCCTGTATGGACTGGGATTGGGATTGGGATTGGGATTGGGATGTGGAGTGGGACCGGAGTGTCCTGTATGGACTGGGATTGGGATTGGGATTGGGACTGGGATGTGGAGTGGGACCTGGGTGTCCTGTATGGACTGGGATTGGGATTGGGATTGGGACTGGGATGTGGAGTGGGACCGGAGTGTCCTGTATGGACTGGGATTGGGATTGGGATTGGGACTGGGATGTGGAGTGGGACCGGGGTGTCCTGTATGGACTGGGACTGGGATTGGGATTGGGATTGGGATTGGGATTGGGATTGGGACTGGGTTGAGACTGGGATTGGGGTGTGGAGTGGGACCGGGGTGTCCTGTATGGACTGGGATTGGGATTGGGATTGGGATTGGGGTGTGGAGTGGGACCTGGGTGTCCTGTATGGACTGGGACTGGGATTGGGATTGGGATTGGGACTGGGATGTGGAGTGGGACCTGGGTGTCCTGTATGGACTGGGATTGGGATTGGGATTGGGACTGGGATGTGGAGTGGGACCTGGGTGTCCTGTATGGACTGGGATTGGGATTGGGATTGGGACTGGGATGTGGAGTGGGACCGGGGTGTCCTGTATGGACTGGGACTGGGATTGGGATTGGGATTGGGATTGGGATTGGGATTGGGACTGGGTTGAGACTGGGATTGGGGTGTGGAGTGGGACCGGGGTGTCCTGTATGGACTGGGATTGGGATTGGGATTGGGATTGGGGTGTGGAGTGGGACCTGGGTGTCCTGTATGGACTGGGACTGGGATTGGGATTGGGACTGGGATTGGATGTGCACTGGGACCGGGGTGTCCTGTATGGACTGGGATTGGGATTGGGATTGGGATTGGGATTGGGATTGGGTTTGGGATTGGGATTGGGACTGGGTTGAGACTGGGATTGGGGTGTGGAGTGGGACCGGGGTGTCCTGTATGGACTGGGATTGGGATTGGGATTGGGATTGGGATTGGGACTGGGATGTGGAGTGGGACCGGAGTGTCCTGTATGGACTGGGATTGGGATTGGGATTGGGATTGGGGTGTGGAGTGGGACCTGGGTGTCCTGTATGGACTGGGATTGGGATTGGGATTGGGACTGGGATTGGATGTGCACTGGGACCGGGGTGTCCTGTATGGACTGGGATTGGGATTGGGATTGGGATTGGGGTGTGGAGTGGGACCTGGGTGTCCTGTATGGACTGGGATTGGGATTGGGATTGGGATTGGGGTGTGGAGTGGGACCTGGGTGTCCTGTATGGACTGGGATTGGGATTGGGATTGGGACTGGGATTGGATGTGCACTGGGACCGGGGTGTCCTGTATAGACCTCCCTCCATGGTTCCTTGTTTCTCTGTAATTATGCGATGGAGCTTCCCATTAGAGTCTCTCTCACACACTTACCTCAATCATCAGACTCAATTATTCTGACATCACCACAACCTCCCACAGTCCTTCATCAAAGTCAATCCAAAGCTACTTTTAACAATAATTAGCATAATTTCCATTCTAATGGGAGGATGGAATATTTAATGTGAAACTCTAGCTGAAGGGAGCAGGAGAAAGACAGAAATCTGACATTAGGAATTCTCTCACAAAGCCACATGCTACTCGCTGTTTCACTCGAAGCCAAGGCTCTCCTAAACTCACTGGCGGCCTCACACACCCAAAGTGTGTGGGAAACACATCTGACCCCTGATTGGTTCAAACTCAGTACAGGCATTCCTGATGGTTGCCTGCAACATGCATTAGGCCCCTTCAACATGCAAATCAAATCACTCCCTCAGTACTGACCCTCTGACAGTGCGGCACTCCCTCAGTACTGACCCTCTGACAGTGCGGCACTCCCTCAGTACTGACCTCTGACAGTGCAGCACTCCCTCAGTACTGACCCTCTGACAGTGCAGCACTCCCTCAGTACTGACCCTCTGACAGTGCAGCACTCCCTCAGTACTGACCCTCTGACAGTGCAGCACTCCCTCAGTACTGACCCTCTGACAGTGCAGCACTCCCTCAGTACTGACCCTCTGACAGTGCAGCACTCCCTCAGTACTAACCCTCTGACAGTGCAGCACTCCCTCAGTACTGACCCTCTGACAGTGCAGCACTCCCTCAGTACTGACCCTCTGACAGTGCAGCACTCCCTCAGTACTGACCCTCTGACAGTGCAGCACTCCTTTAGTACTGTAAAAGGAGAGACAGCCTGAAGTATAATAGAGTCATACAGGTACACAGCACAGAAAAAGGCCCTTTGGCCCATCGAGTCTGTGCCAGTCAAACAAGTACCTAACTATTCTAATCCCGTTTTCCACCACGAGTCCCATAGCCCTGTATGTCATGGCATTGCAGGTGCACATCCAAATACTTCTTAAATGTAATGAGGGTTTCTGCCTCTACCATCCTTTCAGGCAGTGAGTTCCAGATTCCCACCACCCTCTGGGTGAAAAGATTCTTCCTCACATCCCCTCTAAACCTCCTGCCCCTTACCTTAAAGCTATGCCCCCTGGTTATTGATCTCTCCCACCAAGGGGAAAAGTTCCTTCCTGTCTACCCTATCTATGCCCCTCATAATTTTATACACCTCAATCATGTCCCCCTCAATCTCTTCTGCTCCAGGGAAAATAACCCCAGTCTATTCAATCTCTCCTCATAACTAAAACCCTCCAGCCCAGGCAACGTCCTGGTAAATCTCCTCTGTTCAGGTCTCTGGTGTGTGACCGTCCAGGGTGTTACTCTCTGAGCCAATGGAAGCCACACCATCTCTTGGTTAAGCCTGAATGCAGCTGCTGCTGGAGTTGACTAGGCTTCAAAGGGGCAGCTGGAAACTGTCACTTGTCCCTTACCCTCCACTCACTTATTCCCTCCCAGGTAGCCTTCCGCTCTCCCCTACCCCAAACAAACTGCCTCTGAGCTGTGTCTGGCGGACTCTCTTGTGCAGTTTCCCTTGAGTGCAGGGTTAGCAATAATTGGGTAACGGAAACATTTCAGGAATGTTATAGGGTCCACGGTATAGACACTTACCTCTCAGCAGCAAAAAAAAAGCCACCAGAACTGGAGATCCCCAGGACAACTGAGGATTTAAAACTGAAAATGTCAGAGGACAAGGAGGGTTATGGCAAATTTCTGGGTCATAATTCAGTACAGAATCAAGTAGACAAAGTTTTCGTTGAGATTCACTGGAGGAACAGCACCTCATTTTCCGATTTTACAGCCTTCCGGACTCAATATTGAGTTCACCAGCTTCAGACCATGAACTCTCTCCTCTATCCCCACCCCCTTTTTTTTCCACATTAATTTTTTTTCTTTACTTTTCATTAATTTTTTTCCACTTATTTTCATAATTATTATTTTTTAAATTTATTTCCATTTTCATTCATTGTTTTATTCCCAGTTTTTAGCCTATTTTCAATCTTGCTTCCCCCACCCCACCCGGGACGTGACCATCTGCCACTTTCCAGAGTGTTTACCCTCATCCGGACATTATCACATTTTGCTTTCTTAATGTTACCATTAGCACCTCCTTTAGCCAGTATCACCACCATCAACACCCCTTCGACCTTTGGTCTATAACATCTTTGTCAATCTCTCCTTTGCCTCCACCTATCAGTAGCCCTCTATCCAGCTTCACCAGTTCCAGCCCCTTAAACAGTATAAATTTCACCACATCTCTACCTCCCTTTAGATCTGAAGGAGAGTCACATGGACTCGAAACGTTATCTCTGTCTCTCCCTCTCCACAGAGGCTGTCAGACCTGCTCAGTTTTTCCAGCATTTTTTATTTTCACTTTAGGATGGAAGGTCTAGTTATTTGTCTGCCCTGTTTCACCTTGTTGCTTTTGTGGTGAACACATTGAAAGGACTGTCAGCTACCCTCATTGCTAATAATGAGAAAGGGAGAGGAAGCAGAACTCATTATCAATTGTTAAGGAAGTCGAGCTGCTGCTGAACCTTTGCCATGGAGCGTCTGTGAGGTAATTGAGTGAGGAGGATGGGGTGCGTATCAGCACCAAGTACAATGTAAAGAAGCCGAAAGGCCAATTGTTGAAATTTTATATTGAAAGTGATTCACAAAAGTTGATAAAAATTAGGAAAACTTTGCCTAGGTTGAGAAAGGATGAAGATGTTGGTGTTAGGATGGAGGGGATTTGTCAGCACAGGAGTGAATGGTTTCCACTGACTGGCCCACTGATCATGCAGCAAGCCAAGGTCCAGCTGAAAGAACTGAGCTCTGAAGGTCCATGTCAATACACGAGAGACATCAGAAATTCAACAAGCGACACGCTTTCAAGTTTTGGAACATTTGTGCTGATAAAGCCTCTGCAGACCATAACACCGCTGAAGAGTTTATTGATGAGTTTACCATGCTAGTTTCCGATGTAAACCTTTCACTGAACAAATTTGCAATGCTGACAAGATGAGTCTGTCAGGCAGGATGTTGCTAGGAAACCATTAGCAATGGCTGAGGAGGGTGCACCAAAGGGGGTTAAGGATGCCAAGGATGGATTGACTGTCCTTGGTTCTGCCAATGAGGCTGGTGCACACACAGATGTAAGTTGACTGTAATTGGGAAGAGCAAAGATTCCAGAAGCTTCAAGGGTATTCGGATATGACCTGTTCACGACTGTCCAATATGAGAGCCTGGGTAACCAGGGACATGCTTTCTGATTGGTATTGCAACCACTTTGTGTGGGAGGCGCATGCACATTGTAGCTGTAAAACCATGTTGCCCACCCCCCCCCAAATCAATAAGCACATTCCCCTGCCGAACTGGTGAAGAACGATGTCTTCTCTGTTTACTCTCCCCCCCCCCAACGTAATGTCATTCATTCAGACAATGGACTAAAGCAATTTCCGGTCGGTGAACTGTAAATATAAAGAGACCTTCTTGAAGAGTTTGCTTGGTGCTGTGAGCAGAGGCCTGGGACTGGAAGGCTTACAAAAGGAGTTTACAGTTAAGGACACCATCTACACACCTGCTAATGCCTGGTGCCTTGTTGATAAAGACGCCCTGGCCAAGGGCTGGCACCAACACAGTAATGTTCATTGAAGAAGAAAATATTGACAAAGATTTTGAGGGTTTTCATGTAAACAAGGGAAAAAATCTGGTAAACCAGCTCCCTGAGAATGCAAAACATATTAATGGAATGTGTGAATAAGCTGGAGGCTGAGATTATCAAGGGAGTGTTTAGCGTTGATAACAACCTTTCCATCACACAGTCGGTGACTATTGGGGGCAAAGCAGAAATGGTGTTATGTCAAGATCAACTTGATGATGAGGATGACATGGGGAAAGTGCCCATAGAGGATATTATTAAGGTGATATTATTAAGGATATCATTAAGGTGATATTATTAAGGATATTATTAAGGTGATATTATTAAGGTGATATTATTAAGGATATTATTAAGGTGATATTGTTAAGGTAATATTATTAAGGAGATTATTAAGGATATTATTAAGGATATTATTAAGGTGATATTGTTAAGGTAATATTATTAAGGAGATTATTAAGGTGATATTATTAAGGTGATATTATTAAGGATATTATTAAGGTGATATTATTAAGGATATTATTAAGGATATTATTAAGGATATTATTAAGGTGATATTATTAAGGATATTATTAAGGTGATATTATTAAGGTGATATTATTAAGGTGATATTATTAAGGATATTATTAAAGTGATATTATTAAGGATATTATTAAGGATATTATTAAGGTGATATTATTAAGGATATTATTAAGGTGATATTATTAAGGTGATATTATTAAGGATATTATTAAGGTGATATTATTAAGGATATTATTAAGGTGGGTGAGGGGTTGGCAGGTGCATTCAAGCAAAGTGGATTCATAAGTGAGCAAAACACAATGTCAATCTATAAAATAAAAGGCAAATTTATGAAACGAAAAACTGATCAAGAACGTCTCCCAGCAGAGCACATCGACACCCTGATCCCTCTCCTCCCAGCAGAGTACATCGACACCCTGAACCCTCTCCTCCCAGCAGAGTACATCGACACCCTGATCCCTCTCCTCCCAGCAGAGTACATCGACACCCTGATCCCTCTCCTCCCAGCAGAGTACATCGACACCCTGATCCCTCTCCTCCCAACAGATTACATCGACACTCTGATCCCTCTCCTCCCAACAGAGCACATCGACACACTGATCCCTCTCCTCCCAGCAGAGTACATCGAAACACTGAACCCTCTCCTCCCAACAGAGCACATCGACCTGAACCCTCTCCACCCAGCAGAGTACATCGACACTCTGATCCCTCTCCTCCCAGCAGAGTACATCGACACCCTGAACCCTCTCCTCCCAGCAGAGTACATCGACACCCTGATCCCTCTCCTCCCAGCAGAGTACATCGACACCCTGATCCCTCTCCTCCCAGCAGAGTACACCGACACTCTGATCCCTCTCCTCCCAGCAGAGCACACCGACACTCTGATCCCTCTCCTCCCAGCAGAGTACATCGACACTCTGAACCCTCTCCTCCCAGCAGAGTACATCGACACCCTGAACCCTCTCCTCCCAGCAGAGTACATCGAAACCCTGAACCCTCTCCTCCCAACAGAGTACATCGCCACCCTGAAACCTCTCCTCCCAACAGAGTACATCGACACCCTGAACCCTCTCCTCCCAGCAGAGTACATCGATACCCTGAACCCTCTCCTCCCAGCAGAGTACATCGCCACCCTGAACCCTCTCCTCCCAGCAGAGTACATCGCCACCCTGAACCCTCTCCTCCAAGCAGAGTACATCGCCACCCTGAACCCTCTCCTCCCAGCAGAGTACATCGACACCCTGAACCCTCTCCTCCCAGCAGAGTACATCGACACCCTGAACCCTCTCCTCCCAGCAGAGTACATCGCCACCCTGATCCCTCTCCTCCCAACAGAGTACATCGACACCCTGATCCCTCTCCTCCCAACAGAGTACATCGACACCCTGATCCCTCTCCTCCCAGCAGAGTACATCGACACCCTGAACCCTCTCCTCCCAACAGAGTACATCGAAACACTGAACCCTCTCCTCCCAACAGAGTACATCGACACCCTGATCCCTCTCCTCCCAGCAGAGTACATCGCCACCCTGAACCCTCTCCTCCCAGCAGAGTACATCGCCACCCTGATCCCTCTCCTCCCAACAGAGTACATCGACACCCTGATCCCTCTCCTCCCAGCAGAGTACATCGCCACCCTGAACCCTCTCCTCCAAGCAGAGTACATCGCCACCCTGAACCCTCTCCTCCCAGCAGAGTACATCGACACCCTGAACCCTCTCCTCCCAGCAGAGTACATCGACACCCTGAACCCTCTCCTCCCAGCAGAGTACATCGCCACCCTGATCCCTCTCCTCCCAACAGAGTACATCGACACCCTGATCCCTCTCCTCCCAACAGAGTACATCGACACCCTGATCCCTCTCCTCCCAGCAGAGTACATCGACACCCTGAACCCTCTCCTCCCAACAGAGTACATCGAAACACTGAACCCTCTCCTCCCAACAGAGTACATCGACACCCTGATCCCTCTCCTCCCAGCAGAGTACATCGCCACCCTGAACCCTCTCCTCCCAGCAGAGTACATCGCCACCCTGATCCCTCTCCTCCCAACAGAGTACATCGACACCCTGATCCCTCTCCTCCCAGCAGAGTACATCGCCACCCTGATCCCTCTCCTCCCAGCAGAGTACATCGCCACCCTGAACCCTCTCCTCCCAGCAGAGTACATCGACACCCTGAACCCTCTCCTCCCAGCAGAGTACATCGCCACCCTGAACCCTCTCCTCCCAGCAGAGTACATCGACACCCTGATCCCTCTCCTCCCAGCAGAGTACATCGACACCCTGATCCCTCTCCTCCCAGCAGAGTACATCGACACCCTGATCCCTCTCCTCCCAGCAGAGTACATCGACACCCTGATCCCTCTCCTCCCAGCAGAGTACATCGACACCCTGATCCCTCTCCTCCCAGCAGAGTACACCGACACTCTGAACCCTCTCCTCCCAACAGAGTACACCGACACTCTGATCCCTCTCCTCCCAGCAGAGTACATCGACACTCTGATCCCTCTCCTCCCAGCAGAGTACATCGACACCCTGAATCCTCTCCTCCCAGCAGAGTACATCGACACCCTGATCCCTCTCCTCCCAGCAGAGTACACCGACACCCTGAACCCTCTCCTCCCAACAGAGTACATCGCCACCCTGAACCCTCTCCTCCCAACAGAGTACATCGACACCCTGAACCCTCTCCTCCCAGCAGAGTACATCGACACACTGAACCCTCTCCTCCCAGCAGAGTACACCGACACTCTGATCCCTCTCCTCCCAGCAGAGTACATCGCCACCCTGAACCCTCTCCTCCCAGCAGAGTACATCGACACCCTGAACCCTCTCCTCCCAGCAGAGTACATCGCCATAGTGATAATGCTACTGGGCTAATCATCCCAAGGTCTGGACTCCTGCTTTGATGTCATCAGCTTAAATCCTACTGGTGGAATTCATACGCTTTTAATTAATGAATCTGGAATAAAAAGGTAGTTTCATTAATAATGATCATGAAACTACCAGATTGTCATAAAAAACCATCTGCTTCAGGGAAGGAAATCTTCTGTCCTTACCCAGCTTGGCCTACGTGTGACCCCAGACATGTGGTTGACTCTTAACTGCCTTTTGGAATGGCCGAGCAACTCACTCTGTGTACGTAGCCCACCAGCACCTACTCATATCCCCAGAAAAATAGAAAAGATATCAGGTCAATTCAACCTGCTCTGTTCCAATTGGGGGCACATGGGATTGGGGGTAATATATTGGCACAGATTGAGAACTGGTTGGCAGACAGCAGAGAGTAGGAATAAATGGGTCTTTTTCAGAGTGGCAGGCGGTGACTAATGGGTACTGCAGGGATCAGTGTTTGGGCCCCTGCTATTCACAATATATATCAATGATTTGGATGAGGGAACCAAGTGTAATATTTCCAACTTTGCTGACAACATGAAACTTGGCGCGAATGTGAGTGATGAGGAGGGTGTTAAGAGGCTTCAAGGTGATTTAGGCAGGTTGAGTGAGTGGGAAAATACATGGCAGATGCAGTATAACATGGGTAAGTGTGAAGTTATTCACTCCAGCAGGGAAAACAGAATGGCAGAGTGTTATTTAAATGGTGATAGATTGGGAAATGTTGATGTACAAAGGGACCTGGGTCACTGAAAGCAAGCATGCAGGTGCAGCAAGCAGTTAAGAAGACAAATGGTATGTTGGCCTTCATTGTGAGAGGACTTGAGTACAGGAGCAAGGGTGTCTTACTGCAGCTGTACAGGGCCTTGGTGAGACCACATCTGGAGTATTGTGTGTAGTTTTGGTCTCCTTATCTAAGAAAGGATATACTTTCCATAGAGGGAGTGCCGCGAAGGTTCACCAGACTGATTACTGGGATGACAGGATTGTTGTATGAGGAGAGATTATGCCGACTAGGCCTGTATTCACTGGAGTTTAGAAGAATGAGAGGGGATCTCATTGAAACATAAAATTCTGACAGGGATGGACAGACTGGATGCAGGGATGATGTTTCCTCTGGCTGGGGGGGTCTAGACAAGGGGTCACAGTCTCAGGTTACAGGGTAGGTCAGTTAGGACTGAGATGAGGAGAAATTTCTTCACTCAGAGTGTGGTGAACCTGTGGAATTCTCTACCACAGAGGCTGTGGAGACCAAGTCACTGAATGTATTTAAGGAAATAGATTTCTAGACTCTAAAGGCATCAAGGGGTATGGGGAGAGAGTGGGAGTACGGCGTTGAGATAGAGGATCAGCCATGATCATAATGAATGGTGGAGCAGGCTCAAAGGGCCGAATGGCCTACTCCTGCTCCTAGTTTCTATGTTTCTATGGCTCTGAGGATTTTGGATAACAAATATACGGAGATGTATATAGATCTGCAGATAAACAAGAATGTTTATGATGTTTTAGGGTAACAGACAAATCCTCAGGTATTCCCATCTAAACCCCAAACCCAAGATGAAACAGTCCAGGTGGAAATGCATTCTCGGTCACAGCAGGAAGAAAGGGTGGAAATTGCAGAGGCTACAATCCTTCAATCCTCCCTGGATATGGGGCCGATAGCAGAGAGATGGAGGACTGTAAGTATCACACTCCCATTTTAAAAATGAGTGGTGGATAAACACAGTAATAGCACTGTCATATAGATGATAGGAGGGGCCATGGATCAACCCTTGGGGAACACCAGAGGTAATGGTGTGGGAGCAGGAAGAGAAACCATTGCAGGTGATTCTCTGACTACGGTTAGATAGATATGAATAGAAGGTGAGAGCAGCCACAGCCAGCTGGACGACAGTGGAGAGGTGTTTTTGCATTCCCGGGATGTGGGCTGGTGAGCTGCCTTCTTGAGCCGCTGCAGTCCATGTGGTGTGGGTACACCCACAGTGCTGTTAGGGAGGGAGTTCCAGGATTTTGTCTGAGTGTCAGTGAAGGAACGGCGATATATTTCCAAGTCAGGATGGTGAGTAACTTGGAGGGGAACTTCCAGGTGGTGGTGTTCCCCATCTATCTGCTGCCCTTGTCCTTCTAGATGGTAGTGGTCGTGGGTTTGGAAGCTGCTGTCTAAGGAGCCTTGGTGAGTTGCTGCAGTGCATCTTGTAGATGGTACACACACTGCTGCTACTGTGTGTCAGTGGTGGAGGGAGTGAATGTTTGTGGATGTGGTGCCAATCAAGTGGGCTGCTTTGTCCTGGATGGTGTCCAGTTTCTTGAGTGTTGTGGGAGCTGCACTCATCCAGGCAAGTGGAGAATATTCTATCACACTCCTGACTTGTGTCTTGTAGATGGTGGACAGGCTTTGGGGAGTCAGGAGGTGAGTTACTCGCCGCAAGATTCCCAGCCTCTGACCTGCTTTTGCAGCCACAGTATTTATATGGCTAGTCCAGTTCAGTTTCTGGTCAATGGTAACCCCCAGGATGTTGGTAGTGGGGGATTCAGTGATGGTAATGCCATTGAATGTCAAGGGGTGATGGTTAGATTCTCTCTTGTTGGAGATGGTCATTGCCTGGCACTTGTGCGGTGTGAATGTTATTTGCCACTTGTCAGCCCAAGCCTGGATATTGTCCAGGTCTTGCTGCATTTGGACATGGACTGCTTCAGTATCTGAGGAGTCGTGAATGGTGCTGAACATTGTGCAATCATCAGTGAACATCCCCACTTCTGACCTTATGATGGAAAGAAGGTCATTGATGAAGCAGTTGAAGATGGTTGGGCCGAGGACACTACCCTGAGGAACTCCTGCAGTGATGTCCTGGAGCTGAGATGACTCACCTCCAACAACCACAACCATCTTCCTTTGTGCTAGGTATGACTCCAACCAGCGGAGAGTTTTCCCCCTGATTCCCATTGACTCCAGTTTTGCCGGGGTTCCTTGATGCCACACTCGGTCAACTGCAGAACAAAAATAAAAATAAAAATACCTGGAAAAACTCAGCAGGTCTGGCAGCATCTGCGGATAGGAGCACAGTTAATGTTTCAAATCCGTATGACTCCCCCACAGAACAGCTCTGATAAAGAGTCATTCGGATTCGAAACGTTAATTGTGTTCTTCTCCGCAGATGCTGTCAGACCTGTTGAGTCTTTCCAGGTATTTTTATTTTTGTTTTGGATTTCCAGCAACCGCAGTTTTTTGCTTGTATCTCAGTCAAATGCTGCCTTGATGTCAAGGGCAGTCACTCTCACCTCACCTTGGAAGTTCAGCTCTTTTGTCCATGTTTGAACCAAGGCTGTAATGAGGTCAGGAGCTGAGTGACCCTGGCAGAACCCAAACTGCGTGTCAGTGAGCAGGTTATTGCTAAGCAAGTGCCACTTGATAGCACTGTTAATGACCCCTTCCATCACTTTACTGATGATCGAGAGTAGACTGATGGGGCGGTAATTGGCCGGGTTGGATTTGTCCTGCTTTTTGTGTACACGACATACCTGGGCAATTTTCCACATAGCCGGGTAGATGCCAGTGTTGTAGCTGTACTGGAACACCTTGGCTAGGGGTGCGGCAAGTTCTGGAGCACAAGTCTTCAGTACTATTGCCAGAATATTGTCAGGGCCCATAGCCTTTGCAGTATCCAGTGCCTTCAGCCGTTTCTTGATATCACACGGAGTGAATTGAATTGGCTGAAGACTGGCACCTGTGATCCCTCCTGGAGGAGGACGAGATGCATCATCCACTCGGCACATCTGGCTGAAGCTTGTAGCAAATGCTTCAGCCTTATCCAGGTGTTGGAGGAGGATGTTGTGGTCCAACAGTGTCAGAGGCTGCAGACAGGTCAAGAGGGACGAGGAGGGAAAGTTTACCTTTGTCACAGTCACTGAGGATGTCACTTGTGACTTTGATTTGAGCTGTTTTAGTGCTGTGACAGGGGCAGAGACCGGATTGGAGGGATTCAAACATGGAGTTCTGGGACTTGAAGTGAGAGGTGAGAGGAGGTGAACAAGGTGAGATGCTGAAAGAAGGAGAAAGTTCCAGAAGAGTGCAGAGTCAGGCCAATTGAGAAGCACTATGGTATTGATGGGGTGACTGGTGAAAGATGAGTAGCTGGGCAGGGAGGGTTCCTAAAGGTGGAGGATGGCATCAGCCCTCAGCCAGATTTCCAGTAAAGCCGTGGTTTGATACAATCTGTTGCAATAGTTCATGGATGGTAAAGGGCCATGTTCACAAGTGAACGGACATTCTTTAGGGAGACTCCACAGGATGAGCAGTCGGATGAGTGAGTTTGAGAGGGAAGAGATTTGCAAGATTATGCCCCAAAGGGCACACTGGGGGGGAAAGATGATGAGCGGGTGGGATGGGGGTAAATGGAGTAGCCACTCACAAGGAGTCAGCGTCGAATACCTCATCAAATCTTTTGGAGAATGTCAAGAGAGGAGCAGGTGGAAACTGTAGGTTTACCTAAGAAAGCGTCAAACTGGGATGGTGGTAAGAGAGCAGGATGTTCAAGCAGTTCTGGAGGGTTGGGCAGGGATTCAGCCCCTGCTATTGTGTTGGATTGTTCTCGGTTCTACCCTGTTGCTGGCCTGACTGGGGACTTGTAGCTTGCATTGCACTGAAACCATTCAGCAACTGATCGAAGAACCAATATCGAGAATACTGAAATCATTCAGCAACTGATTGAAGATCCAATATCGAGAATACTGAAATCATTCAGC
The DNA here is from genome assembly GCF_017639515.1 of Carcharodon carcharias. Taxonomy (NCBI): domain Eukaryota; kingdom Metazoa; phylum Chordata; class Chondrichthyes; order Lamniformes; family Lamnidae; genus Carcharodon; species Carcharodon carcharias. The sequence goes on along the minus strand of NC_054478.1, from coordinate 3,469,645 downwards.
AACTGATTGAAGATCCAATATCTAGAATAATGAAATAATTTAGCAACTGATCGAAGAACCAATATCAAGAATGCTGAAACCATTCAGCAACTGATTGAAGATCCAATATCTGGAATAATGAAATCATTCAGCAACTGATCGAAGAAACAATATCGAGAATACTGAAACCATTCAGCAACTGATTGAAGGTCCAATATCGAGAATACTGAAATCATTCAGCAACTGATTGAAGATCCAATATCTAGAATAATGAAATAATTTAGCAACTGATCGAAGAACCAATATCAAGAATGCTGAAACCATTCAGCAACTGATTGAAGATCCAATATCTGGAATAATGAAATCATTCAGCAACTGATCGAAGAACCAATATCAAGAATACTGAAACCATTCAGCAACTGATTGAAGATCCAATATCGAGAATACTGAAATCATTCAGCAACTGATTGAAGATCCAATATCTAGAATAATGAAATAATTTAGCAACTGATCGAAGAACCAATATCAAGAATGCTGAAACCATCCAGCAACTGATTGAAGATCCAATATCTAGAATAATGAAATCATTCAGCAACTGATCGAAGAACCAATATCAAGAATACTGAAACCATTCAGCAACTGATTGAAGGTCCAATATCTAGAATATTGAAATCATTCAGCAACTGATTGAAGATCCAATATCTAGAATAATGAAATAATTTAGCAACTGATCGAAGAACCAATATCAAGAATACTGAAACCATTCAGCAACTGATTGAAGATCCAATATCTGGAATAATGAAATCATTCAGCAACTGATCGAAGAAACAATATCGAGAATACTGAAATCATCCAGCAACTGATTGAAGATCCAATATCTAGAATAATGAAATCATTCAGCAACTGATCGAAGAACCAATATCAAGAATACTGAAACCATTCAGCAACTGATTGAAGGTCCAATATTGAGAATAATGAAATAATTCAGCAACTGATCGAAGATCCAATATCGAGAATAATGAAACCATTCAGCAACTGATCGAAGATCCAATATCGAGAATACTGAAATCATCCAGCAACTGCTCGAAGATCCAATATTGAGAATACTGAAATCATTCAACAACTGATCGAAGATCCAATATCAAGAATAATGAAACCATTCAGCAACTGATCGAAAATCCAATATCGAGAATACTGAAACCATTCGCTCTAGACTAGACAATTCTAACAAACTCCTGGCTGCTCTTCCACATTCTAACTTCAATAAACCTGAACTCAACTAACGCTTGGCTGTTTGTGTTCTAAATCAAGTCCCATTCACCCATCACCCCTGTGTTCATTGAGCTATATTGGCTCTCAGGCTGGTCATATTTTCATATGAAAATTCTGATCCTTGTTTTCAAATTCCTTCATGTTCCTTGCCTCTCCCCCTGTAATCTTCATCAGCCACTATAACTCGGAGATCTCTGACTTTTTTTAATTCTGGTCTCTACAGCGTCCTCAATTTTAATCCCTCCACCATTGGTGTCCATGCATTCAGCTGCTGAGCCCAAGGTCTGGAGTTCCCTTTGTAAACCTCTCCACCTTCTCTCCTCCTTTAGGAGGGTCCTGAAAACTGAACTCTTTAACCAAGCCGTAATATTGCCTTGTGTGACCTGATGTCAGATTTTATTTGACAAATGCTCCTGTGAAGCACCATAGGATGTTTTACTCCTTTAAAAGTGCTGTATAGGAACAGCAGGAGCCCATTCAGGCCCTTGAGACTATTCCTCCTCCATACAGTTAGATCATTGATGATGTGTATCTTAACTCCATTTAACCCACTTTGTTCCATATCCCTAAATCCCCTTACCCAACATCTGTCAGTCTTGATCCCCTCAGCCAACATCTCAGTTTTAAAACAGTCTCAGTTTTAAATGTTCTAATTAAACCCCAACCCCAATAGCCTTTCAGGGGGTGAGTTTCAGATTTCTGCTCCCCTTTGTGTGAAGGAGTGCTTCCTGACATCACCCCTAAATTTTAAAATTCTGCCCCTTGTTCTGGGCCTCCTGACCAGAGGAAATAGTTTCTCTCCATTGACCCTATCAAATCCTTTAAGCATCTTAAAGCCCTCAATTAGATCACCCCTTAATCTTCTATACTCGGGAATACAAGCTGGGACTGTGCAACCTGTCCTTGTAATTCAACCCTTTCTACCCCGGTATCATTCTGGTGAATCTGTGCTGCACCAACTCCTAGGCCAACACTCCATCCTGAGGTTCAGGGCCCAGGACTGAACCCAGTTACGCCAGATGAGGCCTGATGAAGGTCCTGTTATAATTAGGGAGCCAGTGATGTCTGCACTGGCTCCTGTCTCTCCACATTGCTGAAGTCCCTTACAGCTGGTGGTACTTTTCTGGTCTCCTAAGACCCAGGTTTGTGCCACGGTGGTCGGCTCAGTTTTAAGCATCACCTTAGGGGTGATGTGTCTCAGAAGCCCTACACTGGCAGTGACAGTCACTGCTGCATTTGCTGCAGAGGAAGACAGTGGCAGAGAAGTTGCAGGATTCACTGTCCTCTGTTCCTCTGGTACCTCTTCTCAGCCAGCTGAGCTCTTTGTTTCTGGTCGCCTCCTCCAATACCCTTCCAAACAGCGACTGTCTCCCAGTTGTCAGTGTCAATGTCTGCCATCTTCATATCTCACTTGCAGTTTCCCATGTAGAGGAGGTATGGTCGTCCAGGAGGTCGTGACCCCGTGGCCAGTTCACCGTATAGAAGGTCTTTGGGTATACGACCATCATCCATCTGATGAGCATAGTCGAGCCAGTGCAGATGTCATTGGCTTAACAATGAGGATAAGCTGATGCAATTAGCAGTCTCCAGGACCTCTGAGTTATTGACCTTGTCCTGCCTGGAGATGCTGATGAGATATCAGAGACAGTGAAGGTGGAAAATGTTCAGCTCTTTCTCCTGCCCAGCATATGCTGTCCAGGTCTCACCCAGGTGAGGAACGGACTGAGGACACAGCCTTAGTAGACTTGCAGTTTGGTGTTCTCCATCAGTTTGCAGTTGTTCCATACTCTCTTACTCTGTTTGGATATAACAGCTGCAGCTTTGGACATGCATGTGTTGATTTCAGCATCAAGTGACAGATTGCTGGTGATTGTGGAGCCTAGATATGTGAAACTATCAACAACCTCCCATGTTACATTGTCAATGCTGATATATGGCAATATTTTAGCATCCTGGACCATGACATTTGTCTTCCTGATGCTGATGGTCAAACCAACTATTTACATGAATGAGAGAGTCTGCTGCTGAAGGTCTTCCTCAGTGTGGAATGTTAATGTGGCTTTGATGAGGACTTGGCACACTTTTGCCAACGATCTCAGGCAAGCAAGGCTGATAAGCTTTCCTTCAGTTCTGGCATGTAAGTAGACAGCCTCTGTAGATGACCTGAAGGCTTATGACAGCAGTAAAGAGAAGAATATGCTAAAGAGTGTCAGTGCCAGAATGCAACCCTGTTTGCCCCATTTCAGATATCAAAAGATTCTGATACTGCCCCATCATAGCTGACCTTACCCATCATGTTGTCATGGAAAGAGGAGATCATATTGAGCAGCTTTGGTGAGTAACCAATTATCTTCAGCAGCATAAATAGACCACCACTGCTCCCATGGTCATTTCCTTGGTGAGATTAATGAAAGGAATGTACGTAGTGGTCTCCACTGTTTACCGCCTTTCCCTTGCAGTTGCCCAACTGGGAAAACCTTGTCAATTGTAAATCTTCCCATTCTAAAACCAAACTGGGATTCAGGCTAGATGCAATCAGCCAATATCTGCAGTCTGACGAGGACCCTGGTTTTTAACATGACTATAACATCTATTTTTTTGCTTTTGCAAGAAACACATTCCATTTGCACCAACCGTGAATGAACTATCACATCGTCGTGACTTTCAATTATATTTCCTGCAGAAGATTGATAATTAGAATATTGGCCTGGGGCTGCATTGAGATGAAGTCCTTGTAAAAAAACCCTGTGTTTGATCAGATGTTTGGAGGGCATTTTTATAATAACTTGTAGCAGCTTTTGAATGTTCACCAAGTGATTGAGAGAGGAGGAGGAAAAGGAAATGATTCAGGAATGGTCAGTGTTAGATTGAGAAAGATGGGAAAATTAATACAACCTTCCACAACGTTCCCCACAACTAAAAGATTTCACGATAAGGAGAGGTTGCAGCTTGTTTTCTGGTTTTTTTATAAGGGTGATCTGATCAAGGTCATTTTACTACTTTTGAAGGACAGGAACAGCTAATGATGGGGTGTCCAGTTTGGTCTGAAATGCCAAGTGAGGAAATGAGGTGCCTCCTGCAGCTGATCTTAATGACCAGGTTGATGTGATGTGTTCCACGGTCTGGGGCTCATGGCCCCAATCACACTTTGGATCATCCATCATCTTCCAGTTATGGAGCTTGCAGTCACGCCGTCCACTCTCTGTCCGGATTCAGTGAGCATTGTATCCACTGTCTTCGAGTGAGGTTAAAATCAGGAACCTCTGCTGTTGGTTCTTTAAGCTTCCTGTGTCCCACAATTCAGTCCATCTAGATAGTGGGTTGATGGCAGTTCCATGAATATTAGCTGCTGTTTCCCTGAAACAATGTGATTTTAAACACTTTCTATGGTGGCTTTTTCAAGTCTTGGTGAATGGGGAGGTTGGTGTTTTTCAGAGCTTTCTCCATCTCAGGGGACACACTGGTGACGCAATGGGGGACAGCACTGGGAGTCATTCTGGCCAATCGGACTTGTGTGTCCTATATGCTGTTCTCGTGGTGTTCAGCTACATGTCCACTACTAGTGTGGCAGTTGCTGGACAATGAGACAAATCGATATGCTACAGCAGAGAAGACTGGGGTCACTTCAGGTCAGGTGTTACATACAAAACAGGAACAGCACGAGGCCATTCAGCCTCTCGAGCCTGATCTGCCATTCAATAAGATCATGGCTGATCCGAATATGTTTTGAACTCCGCATTCCCATCTAACCCCAATAGCCTTTGATTCTCTTGCCTAACAAGATTCTATCTACCTCTGCCTTAAAAATATTCAATGACCCCCGCCTCCACCACCTTCTGAGACAGAGAATTCCAAAGTCCCACTACCCTCTGAGAGAAAAAAATTCTCCTCATCTCTGTCCTAAAAGGGTGACACCTAATTTTAAAACAGTGCCCCCTAGTTCTGGACTCATCTACAAGAGGAAACATCCTTTCCACGTCCACCTTGTCAAGGCCGTTCAGGATCTTGTAAACTCCAATCAAATCACCCCTCACTCTTCTAAACTCCAGTGGAAACAAGCCCAGTCTGTCCAACCTTTCCTCATAAGACAACGCACTCATTCCAGGTATCAATCTAGTAAACCTCCTCTGAACCACCTCCAATACATTTACATCCTTCCTTAAATAAGGAGACAAAAACTGCTCACAGCATTCGAGATGTGGTCTCACTAATGACCTGTATAACTGAAGCATAACATCCTTACTTTTATGTTCAATCTCTCTCGGAATAAAGGATAGCATTCCATTAGCCTTCTTAATTACTGTACCTGCATACTAACTTTTTGTGACTCATGCACTAGAACACCCAGATCCCTCTCCCCCCCCACCAAAATTCTGTAGCTGTTCTCTGTTTAAGTAATACTCTGCTTTTTTATTCTTCCAGTGAATGTGAACTACTTCATTTTCCCACATTATAGTCCATCTGCCAGAATTTTGCCTATTCACTCAACCTATCTATGTCTGTCTACAACTACCTTATGTCCTCTTCACAACATACTTTCCTACCTATCTTTGTGTCATCTGCAAATTTAGCTACTTTGCTCTTGTTCCCCTCATCTAAGTCATTGATATAAACTTTAAAAATGTTGAGGCCCCAGTACAGACCCTGTGGGACTCTGTCACATGCTGCCATTCAGAAAAGGACCCATTTATGCATACACTGTTTTCTGCCAGCCAGCCAATCCTCTATCCATGTTAATATATTATCTGGAGAAGGCAAATTTTACAAAGCTGAGAGATATACTGGTGAGAGTGGACTGGATACAGCTGCTAGGAGGGAAAATTGTGTCAAATCAGTGGGGGGTATTCAAAGCGAGATTCTGTGGACACAGTGTAGACATGTCCCCACAAAGAAAAAGGGTAGTATGCCAAATCTAGAGCCCCCTGGTTACCCAGCAGTGGACAGGGTAAGATAAAGCAGAGAAAGAAAGCTTTTGACAGTCACAAACAGCTTAATACTGTAGAAAGCCTAGAGGAATGCAGAAAGTACAGGGGTGAAATAAAAATGGAAATTAAGGAAGCAAAGAGAGGATACGAAAAAATATTGGCAGGTAAAATCGAAGAAAATCCTAAAACATTTTACCATTACATTAAGAGCAAGAGAACAACTAAGGAAAAGGTAGGGCCTATCAGAGATGTATATGATATCTTGTGCGTTGATGCTGAACATGTGGGCAGGGTTCACAATGAGTATTTTGTCTCTGTCTTCACTAAGGAGAGGGATGCTGAGACATTCTAGTTAAAGAGGAGTGTAAAATATTAGATACAATAAGCGTAGTGAGAGTGGAAGTACTGGAGGGACTGGCATCCTTGAAGGTGGATAGATAACCAGGGCTGGATGGATTATATCCCAGGTTGTTGAAGGAAGCCAGAGAGGAAATAATGGATGCTCTGAGAATCATTTTTCAAGCATCACTACATACAACCAAGGTCTCAAAGGATTGGGGGTCTGTGAACGTTGTGTCATTATTTAAAAAGGATGTGAGAGATAGGCCAGTAAATTACAGTCTGGTCTGTCTGGCTTCAGTGGTGGGCAAATTATTGGAAACAGTTCTGAGAGACAGGATAAACTGTCACTTAGAAAGACACAGATTGATCAGTGATAGCATGGTTTTGTCAGGGGAAGATCATCTCTTACTAGCATTTTTTGAAGAATTTTTTGAGGAAGTAACAAGGAGGATTGATGAGGGTAGTACAGTGGATGTTGCCTACATGGATTTCAGGAAGGCATTTGACAAAGTCCCACATGGCAGACTGGTCAAGAAAGTGAGATCTCAGTGTTAGAAAGTTATATTGGGAAGTGTAGATATTAGGAATAAGTTTTAGTTTTAAAATTTAAGTTTGATTTGTAGTTCTGTATCTGTGTGTTAAGAAGAGGTCAATTTGAGTTTTAGTTTCACTTTAAAAAGGTGCCTGCATTTCTAATGAGAGTTTTATGACTTAAGTTGCTAAGCAAACACAAAAGTAGAAAATTGGGCTGTTGCCTAGTAACAGGGGTCCAGAAAGGCCGGTCCCTCCCACAGACTAACACAGAAAAACTAAAGAAGTTCAGTTTGAAGCCAAGACCCCAGAGAGACTGGGCACTGGTAGCTGCAGATTTCCTAAAAGGACCAAAAGGTCCCAAGGCCAAAGGAGTGAAACAGAAACAGGGGAAAGTCACAAGCAGTCCTTCTAATCAAAGGAAGAACAGGAACCTGGAAAAGATACTGTTAATGAAGTTAAGAGTGAGGGGCAGAGAGAAAGGCTTCAAGCTTCAGGTTTAGAGACAAAATCTGTAGAAAGCAGATTTAAAGTGAGAACAGCTTGCAAGAGGCAAGAAGGTCCAAAGAGACAACTGAAGGTCAGTAACTCAGCCAAGAGCATGTGAAGCAGTGGTGCTGTTGATGGCTGAGTTGCTAAGAGAAAGTGTGTGGAAGACATCTTGAATGCATGTGGTAACCCAGGGTAGATCAATATCAGGAGGAGAGTTTGAAACCCTGGGAGTGAACCCTTGCAGAAGGTGTCTGAGAGAAAGTGTCAATTTGGGAGAAGATTCCAAAATGAGGTCTTAGAGAGTAGAGATTGGAAACGCTTGTGTGTAAAATGGAATTCAGTGAGACTGGTTGGCTCTCAGTGTGACAAGGGTCTGGGGGGAGTTGAGGAGAGATCCATAGCATCTGTTTGAGGTGGCATCTGTCACTTGGTTTCAGAGTGTGGTGTGTCTGACCACAGGGTGCCATAGGTTTACAAGGGCTGTGTACTTACTGTCAACATTAGAGTATAAGGTATTTTTTGTAACTTGTGTTATCCTTGCAAATCTGTATACATCAGTAAAGGGAGAGGTGTGACAGTATTGTAATATAATTCAACTTTTCTTGTTGAATAAATGTTTTATTCTTTTGTTTAAAGTTCACCAGCTGACTCCTGTGACTCTGTTCAGCAGCTACTCTCCAAGTATCTAAACGAACAAATAATAATTCGGATCTATCAAGCCAGGTTCCCCTCTGGGACCAGGCTTGTCCAGGGGTAACCTCAGCTGGGATCATAACAATAGGATACAGGGGAAGGAGGCAGGTTGGATCCAAAATTGGCTCAGTGACAGGAAACTAAGGTCAATGGATGTTTTTACAAATGGAAAATGGTTTCCAGTGGTTTTCCACAGGGCTCAGTGTTGGGGCCCTTGCTGTTTGTTGTATATATTAATGATTTAGACTTAAATGTGGGAGGAATAGTTTGGAAATTTGCAGAAGACACAAACATTGGCTGTGTAATTGATAGTGAAGAGGATACTGTCGACTCCAGAATGATATCAATGGTTTGGTTGAGTGGGCGGAGAATTTTCAAATGGAATTCAATCTGGAAAAGTGTGAGGTAATGTATTTGGGGAGGGCAAACAAAGCAAAGGAAAACTCAATAAATGGGAGGATATTGAGGGGGATTGAGGAAGTGAGAGACCTTGGAGTGTATGTCCACAGGTCCCTGAGGGTGGCAGGACAGGTGGATAAGGTGGTGAAGAAAGCATATGGAATGCTTTCCTTTATTGGGTGAGGTATTGAATAAAAAAGCAGGGATGTAATGCTGGAACTGTACAAAACACTGGTTAGGCCACAGCTGGAATTTTGTGTATGGTTCTGTGTACATTACAGGAAGGACATAATTGCTCTGGAGACAGGGCAGAGGAGATTTATAAGAATGTTGCCAGGGCTGGAAAATTGCAGCTATGAGGAGAGATTGGATAGGCTGGGGTTGTTTTCCTTAGAACAGAGGAGGCTGAGGGATGACCGAATTGAGATGTACGAAATGATGAGGGGCCTGGATAGGGTAGACAGGAAAGACTTGTTTACCATAGCTGAGGGGTCAATTCCAGGGGAAATAGATTTAAGGGGATTGGTAGAAGGATTAGAGGGGACTTGAGGAAAATCTTTTCACCCAGAGGGTGGTGGGTGTCTGGAATTCACTGCCTAAGTTGGTGGTTGAGGCTGAAATGCTCAACTCATTATAAAGGTACCTGGATCTGCGTCTGAAGTGCTGGAACCTGCAAAGCTACAGACCAGGTGCTAGAAAATGGGATTAAAATGAGCATCATAGAGTCATAGAAGTCTACAGCACAGAAAAAGGCCCTTCAGCCCATCGAGTCTGTGCCAGTCAAACAAGTACCTAACTATTCTAATCCCATTTTCCAGCACTAGTCCCATAGCCTTTTATGACATGGGATTGCAAGTGCACATCCAAATATTTCTTAAATGTTATGAGAGTTTCTGCCTCTGCCACCCCCTCAGACAGTGAGTTCCAGATTCCCAGCACCCTCTGGGTGAAAAAATTCTGCCTCACATCCCCTCTAAACCTCCTGCCCCTTACCTTAAATCTACGCCCCCCCTGGTTATTGAGCCCTCCACCAAGGGGAAAAGTTCCTTCCTGTTCACCCTATCTATGCCCCTCATAATTTTATACACCTCAATCATGTCCCCCTCAATCTCCTCTGTTCCAGGAAAAATAACCCCAGTCTGTTCAATCTCTCCTCATAACTAAAACTCTCCAGCCCAGGCAACATCCTGGTAAATCTCCTCTGCACTTTCCCTAGTGCAATCACATCCTTCCTATAATGCTGACTCCAGAACTGCACACAATACTCTAGCTGTGGCCTAACCAGCGTTTTATACAGTTCCAGCATAACTTCCCTGCTCTTACATTCTATGCCTCAGCTAATAAAGGCAAGTATCCCATTTGCCTTCTTAACCACCTTATCTACCTGTCCTGCTACCTTAAGGGACTGGTGGGACATGCATACCAAGGTTCCTCTGATCCTCGGTACTTCCCAGGGTCCTGCCGTTCATCGTGTATTCCCGTGCCTTGTTTGTCCTGCCCAAGTGCATCACCTCACACTTATCCGAATTAAATTCCATTTGCCACTGATCAGTCCATCTGACCAGTCTGTCTATATCCTCCTGTAATCTAAGGCTATCCTCCTCACTATTTATCACCCCACCAATTTTCAGGTCGTCTGCGAACTTACTGATCAACCCTCCTACATTCAAGTCTAAATCATTTATATATACCACAAACAGCAAGGGACCCAACACTGAACCCTGTGCAACCCCACTGGACACAGGCATCCAGTCACAAAAACACCCCTCGACCATCACCCTCTGCTTCCTGCCACTCAGCCAATTCTGGATCCAATTTGCCAAATTGCATTGGATCCCATGGGCTCTTACCTTCATTATCAGTCTCCCATGTGGGACCTTATCAAAAGCCTTGCTGAAGTCCAAGTAGACTACGTCAAATACATTGCCCTCATCTACATACCTGGTCACCTCTTCAAAAAATTCAATCAAATTGGTCAGACATGACCTCCCCTTAACAAAACCACGCTGACTGTCCTTGATTAATCCCTGCCTCTCCAAGTGTAGATTAATTCTGTCCCTCAGAATTGCTTCCAATAGTTTCCCCACCACTGAGGTTAGACTGACCGGCCTGTAGTTCCCTGGTTTATCCCTTCTTCCTTTCTTGAATAACAGTACCACACTGGCTGTCCTCCAGTCCTCTGGCACCTCTCCTGTGGCCAGAGAGGGATTGAAAATTTATTCCAGCACCCCTGCTATCTCCTCCCTTGCCTCACTCAACAGCCTGGGATACATTTCATCTGGGCCTGGAGATTTATCTACTTTTAAGCCTGCCAGACCACTTAGAACCTCCTCCCTTTCTATGCTAATTTCTTTAATTATATCACAGTCCTTTTGCCTGATTCCCATACCCATGTCTTCCCTCTCACTTCTGAACACTGACACAAAGTATTCAGTTAGAACCCTACCTATGTCTTCCGGCTCCACACACAAATTACCACTATGGTCCTTAATGGGCCCTACTCTTTCCCTAGTTATCCTCTCTTAATGTACTTGTAAAATAACTATGGATTTTCCTTTATTTTACCTGCCAATGATTTTTCATGCCCCTTTTTGCTCTCCTAATTTCCTTTTTAAGTTCCCCCTTACACATTCTATACTCCTCTAGGGCTTCTGCTGTTTTGAGCCCTCGGTATCTGCCATAAGCCTCCCTTTTCTCTTTATCCAATCCTGTATATCCCTCGATGTCCAGAGTTCCCTGGATTTGTTGGTCCCATCCTTTATATCTTTACTGGAATATGTTGGCCCTGTACTCTCCCTATTTCCTTCTTGAATGAGTCCCACTGCTCTGACGCAGATTTGCCTAAAGGTAGCTGCTCCCAGTCCACTCTGGCCAAATCATATCTGATCTTATTCAAATTGGCCTTCCCCCAATTTAGAACTCTGATTTCTGGCCCATCCTTCTCCTTTTCCATAACAACCTTGAATCTAACGGAGTTATGATCACTATCTGCAAAATGCTCCCCCACTGATACCTCTACCGCTTACCTGACTTCAATCCATAAAGCTAAGTCCAGGGCCGCCTCCTCTCTTGTAGGGCCTTCTACATACTGGCTTAAAAAGCTCTCCTGGATGCATATTAAGAATTCCGCTCCCTTTAAACCTATCACAATATGATTAACCCAGTTAATGTTGGGGAAGTTGAAATCCCCCACTATTACTACCCTATTATTATTCACGGTTAGTTTCTTTTTTCTCTTTTTGGCCAGTACAGACATGATGGGCTGAATGGCCTCTTTCTGCACCGTAACTTTCCTATGGTTCTATGGTAACACCCTACACCACGAGCTTTTATTTTCCACAAGAAGTTTTGATGTGGCATCTCATCAAATGCTTTCTGGAATCTAAGTCCCTTTTATCCACAGCACATGTTACTCCCTCAAGAAACTTCAGTAAATTGGGTAAACATGATTTCCCTTTCACAAAACCATGCTGACCCTTCCCAATTACCTTCTGTTTCTCTAAGTGCCCAGCTATAACTTCTTTAATGATCGACTCTAACACCTTCCCCACAACGGATGTCTTGCTAACTATAGTTTCCTGTTTTCTGCCTCCCTCCCTTCTTGAATAGAGGGGTTATATTTGCTAATTTCCAGTCTGATGGAACCTTTCCAGAATCTAGGGAATTTTGGAAAGTTAACACCAACGCATCTACCACCTCATTAGCCACCTCTTTTAAGACCCAAGGATGAAGGTCATCTGGACCTGAAGACTTGTCAGCTCAAAGCTCCATCAGTTTGCTCAGCACTGCTTCCCTAGTGATTGTAATTTCACCAAGTTCCTCTCTCCCCTCCACCTCCTGATTTATAGCTATTACTGGAATGTTTTTTATATCCTCCATAATGAAGACAGAAGCAAAATATTTGTTCATTACATCTGTCATTTCCTTATTTTCTACTATTAACTCCCCATTCTCATCCTCTAGTAAAATCACTTTACCTACTCTTTTCCTGTTTAAATACCTGTAGAAACTCTTGCTATCGTTTTTGACATTTCATAGTCAATAAACAGCCGACTGAAATTGATATTTTGTGGCCCGTCCACTTTTACGGTTGGTGGACGGGCCAATCGGCCGGGCAGACTTCCCATTTTTACTCAAATGTCGATCCAGGGCAGGATGAAATCGCCATGGGGAAATAAAGTAACAAGAGGTATCTGGGGACTGTTTTTTTTTTAAATGAGGTTTGCTTTCAGGTGCCTAATTGTGCTGCCTGGACATATTTTGCAGTGTTTTTGTTGTTGCGTTTATTGTGTGGGGGTTTGCAGCTCCCTGGGGAAACTCTCTGCCCTCGGGGAGCTCAGTAGAAGTGTTCACCAGCGCCCCCGGTGACATCAGCGCCCACCCGCTCCCTGCCCCCACCCACAGTGTGGAGCCTTTCTCAGGGCTCAGTTCACACTGGCTGGTGTGAAATCGCTATCAGGGGAGTGGCGGGGGGGTGGGGTGGGTGGTTGCTGATCACAGTCAGGGGGCCTGGTTCTCACCTACTCCAGGCCCACCGGATGCGCGCTCCTGCTGAGTGAAAGATTCAGTCTATCGTCATCCATTCTTTATATTCTGATCAATCATCGGTCCTGCCACTCATCTTTGCTCAGTTACATGCCTTTTCCTTAAGTTTGATGCTTTCCTTAACTGCTACATTAACCACAGATGGTGGGCGCCTCTACTTAGAGTTTTTCTTTGTAGTAGAAATATAATTATTCTGAGAACTTTGAAATATCCCCTTAAGTGTCTGTCACTGTTCTCAGTTGATCCATCCCCTAGCTTAGTATCCCAGTTCTCTCTGAAGAAGAGCGATACAGACTCAAAACGTTAACTCTGTCTCTCTCTCTCCACAGATGCTGTCAGATCCGCTGAGTTTTTCCAGCATTTTCTGTTTTTATCCCCGTTTACTTCAGCCAGCTCAGCTTTCACCCACACATAGTTGCCCTTATTTAAGTTTAAAATATTAGTCTTAGACCCACTCTTCTCCCTTCAATCTGGATGTAAAGTTTAATCATATTATTGGTGCTGCTACCTAGGGGTGTCTTTAGTCTGAGGTCATTAATTGATCCTGTCACATTGCACAATAGTAAGTTTGCAGATGACACTAAAATTGGAGGAGTTGCAGATAGTGAAGAGGATTGTCAAAGGATACAACGGGATATAAATTGGTTGGAGACTTGGGCGGAGAAATGGCAGATGGAGTTTAATCCAGACAAATGTGAGGTAATGCATTTTGGAAGGTCTAATACAGGCAGGAATTATACAGTAAATGGCAGAACCCTTAAGTGCATTGACGGGCAGAGGGATCTGGGTGTACAGGTCCACAGGTCACTGAAAGTGGCAACGCAGGTGGATAAGGTAGTCAGGAAGGCATATGGCATGCTTGCCTTCATTGGCAGGGGTATTGAGTATAAAAGCTGGGAGGTCATGCTGCAGCTGTATAGAACCTTGGTTAGGCCATACTTGGAATATTGCATGCAATTCTGGTCACCACATTACCAGAAGGATATGGAGACATTGGAGAGGGTGCAGAGGAGGTTTACCAGGATGCTGCCTGGTCTGGAGGTTATTAGCTATGAGGAGAGGTTGGAGAAACTTGGATTGTCCTCACTAGAGCGACGGAGATTGAGGGGCGACTTGATAGAAGTTTACAAAATTATGAGTGGCATGGACAGAGTAGATAGTCAGAAGCTTTTTCCCAGGGTGGAAGAGTCAATTACTAGGGGACATAGATTTAAGGTGAGAGGAGAAAACTATAGAGGAGATGTGCGGGGCAAGTTTTTTATGCAGAGGGTAGTGAGTGTCTGGAATTCGCTGCCAGAGGAGGTGGTGGAAGCAGGTACGATAGTGGTGTTTAAGAGGCAGCTTGACAAATACATGAATAGGATGGGAATAGAGGGATACGGACCCCGGAAGTGCAAAATGTTTTAGTTTGACAGGCAATATGATCGGCGTAGGCTTGGAGGGTTGAAGGGCCTGTTCCTGTGCTGTACTTTTCTTTGTTCTTTGTTCTTTGTTCTTTAATACCAAATCTAACATAACCAGCTCTCTGGTTGGTTCCAGAATGTGCTGCTCTAAGAAACTATCTCAAAAGCATACTAAGAACTCCACATCCAGGCTTCTACTGCCAATCTCATTTTTCCGGTTCAGAGAATCACAGAATCACAGTGCAGAAGAGGCCCTTCGGCCCATCGGGTCTGCACTGACACGTGAGAAACACCTGACCTACCTACCTAATCCCATTTACCAGCACTTGGCCCATAGCCTTGAATGTTATGAGGTGCCAAGTGCTCATCCAGATACTTTTTAAAGGATGTGAAGCAACCCGCCTCCACCTCCCTCCCAGGCAGTGTATTCCAGACCCTCACCACCCTCTGGGTAAAAAAGTTTATCCTCACATCCCCCCTAAACCTCCTGCCCCTCACCTTGAACTTATGTCCCCTTGTGACTGACCCTTCAACTAAGGGGAACAGCTGCTCCCTATCCACCCTGTCCATGCCCCTCATAATCTTGTACACCTCAATCAGGTCGCCCCTCAGTCTTCTCTGCTCCAATGAAAACAACCCAAGTCTATCCAACCTCTCTTCATAACTTAAATTTTTCATCCCAGGCAACAGTTGAGATGTAGTTTAAAATCTCCCATGATTATTGTTGTCCCTTTATCCCAAGCACCCAATATTTCTTCTTGTATATTTTGTCCTACACTGTGGTTACTATTAGGGGTCTGTAGACCACTCCCACTAGTGACTTCTTTCCACTACTATTCCTCATCTCCACCCAAACTGATTCTACATCCTGATCTCCTGAACCAAGGTCATCTCTAACTATTGCACCAATGCCTTCCTCAATTAACAGTGCTACCCCTCCACCTTTACCTCGCTCCCTGCTCTTCTTCAGGGTTATATACTCCACAATAATCAGGCCCAATCCTTGTAATACTGCAGCCAAAGCTCTGTAATGGCTATGAGATCATATTTATTTACTTCAATGTGCACAACCAATTCACTTACTTTTTTACAAATGCTACGCATGTTCTGGTACAGAACCTTAAATTGTGCCTTTTTGTTACCTTTGTAACGACTTGACTATTGGTGCACTCTTAGGTTTTATCTCTGTATCCCTTGCTGCTATTCTATGACCCTCATTTCCCATATTACTACTATGCTCCTCTGCCTTGACTCTACCCCTTGATTTGCCACATCTACCCAAGCTTGATCCCTCACCCCACCTTGTTGAGTTTAAGGCCTCTCTACTTCCTTAGTTATGTGATTCGCAAGAACACGTATCCCAGCAAGCTTCATGTGTAGACGGTCCCAACGGTACAGTACCCACTTCCCCCAGTACTGATGCCAGTGCCCCATGAACCGGAACCCACTTCTCCCACACCAGTCCCGTGCATTCATTCCTCTAATCTGATTTGTCCTACGCCAATTTGCATGTGGCTCAGATAAAAATGCAGAGATTATTACCTTGGATGTTCTGTTGCTTAATTTGGTATCTAGCTCCTCATACTGACTATGCAGAACCTCTTTCCTTGTCCTGCATATGTCGTTGGTACCTACATTGACCATCAGACATGAGTAAATGTCCCGAACCCTGGCAAAGGGCAGGCTACACAACTGCTTGGACTCTCGCTCTTTGCTGCAGAGAACAGTGTCAATCCCCCTCACTATACTGTCCCCTAATATCACTACATTCCTATTTGTTCACCCCTGCTTGAATGGTATCCTGTACCATGGTACCATGAACAGCCTGAATGTAGACCTCACTTTCATCCATACCTCAAACAAAAATGGGAAATGCTGGAAAAACTCAGCAGGTTTAGCAGCATCTGTGGAGACAGAAACAGAGTTCTGCCTTGATGTTTGGTGGTGGGGTCATGGTCCAGGAGGAGGTAGAAGGAAGTGTCTGAGACTTGGCGCTCAGCCTCTGCGAGGTAGAGGTCAGTACGCCAGACAACAACAGCACCTTAAATCTATTTGACATTTGCAAAGACTGAGGCTCCTCCACTAACGTCTGCTCGGTCCCATTCCCTGCCTCACTGACAGTCACATCCTCCTGTCCCTCCCTGCTGACAAAAATAGACAACCCTGTTCTAAGAGGTGTGACTGTCTTAGGAACAAAGTGTCCAGGTATTTCTCTTCCTTCCCTATGTTGTGCAGTAACTGCAGTTCAGCTCCCAGGTCAAAAATCCTGATCCGGAATTCCTCTAGCTGCTTACACTTCCTGCAGACGTGTTTGTCCTGGCATCCAAAAGCTCTCACATTCCACAGTTGCAACATAACACCTGTCCTGCCATTGTTACTTATGTTATTTAGTTAACTCAATTTAATTACTCACTTAATTAACCTAGGATAATTCATATGTATACTACACCTCTCTCCTCCGTGCACCGAATGCCCACGTGAACCTAATTCACCACTCATTTGGTCTCCATCCCACTCTGGTGTAGCTGTCTGTCTCCTCGTCCACCCCTTACAGACTATGCAGTTTGAAAAGCCTGTCTTTTTTATAGACCCTCTGATAAGTCATTAGCTAGCTTAGCTTCCTGCTACAGTAATTAACACAGCTTGAAGCAACTGCTTTCAGGTGATTGAAAGATAACTGCCACTCCATTCAGCTCTCTGTTTAACAAGTTTAACTAACTTACCTGAAGGTTAGTACTGTGACAGATCTTGATTCTTAATCTATAGTTAAAATCTGAAAAGGACTTACTAGAATTTACCATGTGAACCTAATTCACTACTCACTCAGTCTCAGTCTCATTCCGGTGTAGCCAGCTCTCTCCTCACACGCTCCTGGTGAGACCAAGCCCCACGGGATTCTAGTGACACCATTGGAGCAGTTTCATGGGTTTTTTAAACATAGAAACTAGGAGCAGGAGTAGGCCATTCAGCCCTTTGAGCCTGCTCCGCCATTCATTATAATCATGGCTGATCCTCTATCTCAACGCCGTACTCCCACTCTCTCCCCATACCCCTCGACACATTTAGAGTCCAGAAATCTATCTATTTCCTTCTTAAATACATTCAGTGACTTGGTCTCCACAGCCTCTATGGCAGAGATTTCCACAGGTTCACCTCCCTCTGAGTGAAGAAGTTTCTCCTCATCTCAGTCCTAACTGACCTACCCTGTAACCTGAGACTGTGACCCCTTGTCTAGACCCCCCAGCCAGAGGAAACATCATCCCTGCATCCAGTCCGTCCATCCCTGTCAGAATTTTATAAGTTTCAATGAGATCCCCTCTCATTCTTCTAAACTCCATTGAATACAGGTCTAGTCAGCCCAATCTCTCCTCAAACAACAATCCTGTCATCCCAGGAATCAGTCTGGTGAACCTTCGCTGCACTCCCTCTATAGCAAATATATCCTTTCTTAGGTAAGGAGACCAAATCTGCACACAATACTCCAGATGTGGTCTCACCAAGGCCCTGTACAGCTGCAGTAAGACACCCTTGCTCCTGTACTCAAGTCCTCTCACAATGAAGGCCAACATACCATTTGTCTTCTTAACTGCTTGCTGCACCTACATGCTTACCTTCAGCGACTGGTGTACAAGGGCACCCAAGTCTCGTTGCACATTCCCCTCTCTCAATTTATAGCCATTCAGATAATAATCTGCCTTCCTGTTTTTGCTACCAAAGTGGTTAACCTCACATTTATCCACATTACACTGCATCTGCCATGCATTTGCCCACTCACTCAGCTTGTCCAAATCACACTGAAGCATCTCCACATCCTCCTCACAGCTCACCCTCCCACCCAGCTTTGTGTCATCTGCAAATTTGGAAATATTACATTTAATTCCCTCATTAAATCATTAATATATATTGTGGATAACTGGGGTGCCAGCACCGATCCCTGTGGTACCCCACTAGTCACTGCCTGCCATTCAGAAAAAGACCCGTTTATTCCTACTCTTTGTTTCCTGTCTGCCAACCAGTTTTCTATCCATCTCAATACACCACCCCCAATCCCATGTGCTTTAATTTTACAGGCTAGTCTCTTATGTGGGACTTTGTCGAAAGCCTTCTGAAAGTCCAAATAAACCACATCCACTGGCTCCCCCTCATCAACTCTACTAGTTAGATCCTCGAAAAATTCCAGTAGATTTGTCAAGCATGATTTCCCTTTCATAAATCCATGCTGACTCTGTCCGATTCTGACACTGTTTTCCAAGTGCTCAGCTATTAAATCTTTTATAATGGACTCTAGAATTTTACCCACTACCGACGTCGGGCTGACAGGTCTATAATTCACTGTTTTTTCTCTACCTCCCTTTTTAAATAGTGGGGTTACATTAGCTACCCTCCAATCTGTAGGAACCGTTCCAGAGTCTATAGAATCTCGGAAGATGACCACCAACAAGGGTGTAATGTTTGCAATTCTCACGTCCTCCGGCACCTCCCTCAAATCCAGAGAACATTGAAAGATTATTGACAGTACCTCTACAATTTCCACTCTCACTTCGTTCAATATTCTTGAAGGCATCTCATCCGGACCCGGTGCCTTATCAACTTTAAGTACCGACAGCTTATCCAATACCAACTCTTTATCAATTTTAAGCCCTTCTAGTGACTGAGTTTCCTCCTCTGTCACCATGGCCTGGGTAGCATCTGCCTCGTGGGTAAAGATGGATGCAAAGTATTCATTTAACATCTCAGCCATGCCTCTTGCCTCTCCGTGTAAATCCTATTTTTAGTCCCTAATCGGCCAAAAGTCCTCCTTTTACCACCCTTTTATTATTGATGTGCTTATAGAATACTTTGAGATTTCCTTTTATGTTAGCTTTTTTCATAACCCCTCTTTGCTTCTTATTTGCTTTTTTACATCCCTTCTGAACCTTCTGTATTCAGCTTGGTTCTCAGTTGTATTTGCTACCTGACGCACACCTTTTTCTTCTTTAACTTAATTTCTATCTCCAGGGAGCTCTGGATTTGTTTGTCCTATCCTTCCCTTTTGAGGGAACATACCTTGACTGTGCCCAAACGATCTCCTCTTTGAAGGTGGCCCATTGTTCAGCTACTATTTTTCCTGCCAACCTTTGGTTCCAGTTATCTGGCCCAGCTCTGTTCTTTCCCCATTGAAGTCCACTCTCTGCCAGCTGATTATTCTTACTCTGGATTGACAAATGTCATTTTCTACCGTCATCCTAAACCTTACGATACAATGATCACTGTCCTGTAAATGTTACCCCACTGTCACTTGATCTACTTGATCCACTTCATTCCCAAGAGCCAGGTCTAGCAATGCTTCCTTTCTAGCTGGACTGGACACATACTGCTGTAGGAAATTCTCCTGAACATAATCTAGGAACCCTTGTCCCTCTCTGCCCCTTACACTACAACTATCCCAGTCTTTATAAGGGTAATTAAAGTCCTCCATTATAACTACCCTATGATGTTTACACCTATAGGAGACTTCCATTTGCCAGGCAAAGCCACAGGATCTGTGAGATGTTTAGCCCTTGGTGGGATGACACATTGTTCACTGATCAAACTCCTGTCAGAATAGCTCACCTATCCATGCAGGAAGACACATGAATGGCTCAATCGCATGAACAAAGAACAAAGAAAAGTACAGCACAGGAACAGGCCCTTCGGCCCTCCAAGCCTGCGCCGATCATACTGCCCGTCAACTAAAACATTTTGCACTTCCGGGGTCCGTATCCCTCTATTCCCATCCTATTCATGTATTTATCAAGCTGCCTCTTAAACACCACTATCGTACCTGCTTCCACCACCTCCTCTGGCAGCGAATTCCAGACACTCACTACCCTCTGCGTAAAAAACTTGCCCTGCACATCTCCTCTATAGTTTTCTCCACTCACCATAAATCTATTTCCCCTAGTAATTGACTCTTCCACCCTGGGTAAAAGCTTCTGACTATCTATCCTGTCCATGCCATTTATAATTTTGTAAACTTCTAAAAAGTCGCCCCTCAATCTCCGTCGCTCTAGTGAGGACAATCCGAGTTTCTCCAACCTCTCCTCATAGCTAATAACCTCCAGACCAGGCAGCATCCTGGTAAACCTCCTCTGCACCCTCCCCAATGCCTCCATATCCTTCTGGTAATGTGGTGACCAGAATTGCACGCAATATTCCAAGTATGGCCTAACCAAGGTTCTATACAGCTGCAGCATGACTTCCCAGCTTTTATACTCAATACCCCTGCCAATGAAGGCAAGCATGTCATATGCCTTCCTGACTACCTTATCCACCTGCGTTGCCACTTTCAGTGACCTGTGGACCTGTACACCCAGATCCCTCTGCCCGTCAATGCACTTAAGGGTTCTGCCATTTACTGTATAATTCCTGCCTGTATTAGACCTTCCAAAATGCATTACCTCGCATAATTTCCTCGCAGACTTGTTCCTCTATATCCTTCCCAGTAGCTGGTGGTCTGTACATTACACCGAGCAATGTCATTCCACCCTTCTTGTTCCTTAACTCTAGCCAAATCGATTCTGTCCTTGAATCCTCTGACACATCCTCTTTCTCCAGTACTGCAATACTCTCCTTAACCAAAAATGCTGCCCCTCCTCCTCTTTTCCCTATCCTATCTTCTCTAAACACCATGTAACCTGGAATATTTAATACCCAGATCTTCCCTTCCTTAAGCCAGGTCTCTGTTATCACCACAACATCATAATCCCACAAGGCAATCTGTGCCTGTAACTCCCTGATTTTATTAACTATACTCTATGCATTCACACACACGCAGTGTAACCCTGATTTAGATTCATTACCTGCTCCCTTACTCCGACTTCATCTATTAATTTACCTTTCTCTATTCTGGTGCTATCTGCCTCTCCCAGCATTCCATGCAGCCTGGTATTCCTCTCTAATACTCCCTCCTGGTTCCCACACCCCTGCTGAGTTAAGTTAAACTCCTCCCCCCCCCAAGAGCACTAGGAAAACGAGGCACACTAACAACAGCAATCTCCCTGTGTGTACCTGTTCATGAAGAACCTGCCAGCTAATATTGTCATGGAGCCGACCAAATATCAGCAGTGACCTCCTTGGCTGAAAAAGTAGGAAAGTATCACAGAGCTTTAGTGTCATTAGAGGGTCGAGAGAGAGAGAGAAGCTATTTCCTCTGGGGTGGGTTGAGGGGGAGTCCAGACCAAGGGGACAGAAGCTTCACATTCAAGCCAGAGGTGATTTCCTCACACAAGGGGGCAGTGGAAATCTGGAACTTTCTCCCCGTCCCTATTGAATTGTTGCCGCTGTCTGGGGATCAATTTGAGTTCCAAAACTGAGAGCAACAGATGTTTGTTGGGCAAGGATATTAAGGGATAAGAACATAAAAACATGAGAAATAGGAGCAAGCGGAGATCATTCAGCCCCTCAGGACTGCTCTTCCATTCAATAAGATCATGGCTGAACTGATTATTTGCTTCACTCCACTTTTCTGCCTGTCTCCTTGACTACTCTGTTGATCAAAAATTTGTTTCACTCAGCCTTGAAATGGAGGAAGAGCAGATAAATGGGTTTGAGGTACAGTCAGCCATGATTGAATTGAATAATGCAACAGGATCAAGGGGCTGAATGGTCTCTTCCTGTTCATTTGTTCCTAAATCCAATTCCCCTTGCTCCCGGAACCCGAGAGGTCGGGAAGAGGGACAATAGCCCTGGCTGCTTCCCAATGCCAGGGCACTGAGGCTAATCGTGCCAGGGTGATATGAGTGCAATGAGCCGGGAGCAGGGTGACTGTGGCTCACACATTGACTACCTCCAAGTCCAGGAGCTCAGACACATCTCCAAGTGGCAGCTTTAATTGAACGAGAGAGGATTGCAGGCACGTTTCCTTGGCAAGCTGGATTCATTTGGATTTAATGGAGCTGGAAGGTTTTGTGATCAGTGTGTGATTGTTAGAGCCGGTAAATGTGGCAAGATTTGCTTCTGTATGAGGAGAGTGGGGGAGGGGTTGCCTTACTGTCTTCTCAATGCCCTCATCAAATGTTTGCAGTGGTGTGAATATTAGATTGGCTTAAATCGCTCTGAAAGTACGAATAAATCAAACACCACGTTCAGTTAAACAACTCAAAATCCATTTCCAGTACTGTTCCTGGAGTACCCAGATAATGAATACAAAAGAGATCACACTCTTCCCTAGACCACAGCACCTGTTATACAAATAAAAAGCAACTATTCCTCACTCAACTGCTCAGTCACTCTCCATTTCTCTCAAGAAGTTAAACGTTTCAGTTGAATTCTTCACTTTTGGCTGCTGTGTATTATACAAGTACAGGAACTGACACTGAAACACAAACGGACCGCACAGGAGCTGAAAATGAGACACGCACACAGACCGCACAGGAGCTGAAAATGAGACACACACACAGACCGTACAGGAGCTGAAAATGAGACAAAAACACGGACTGTACAGGAGCTGAAAATGAGACAAAAACACGGACTGTACAGGAGCTGGCACTGAGACACACACGCAGACCGTACAGGAGCTGAAAATGAGACACACACACAGACCGTACAGGAGCTGACACTGAGACACACACGGATCGTACAGGAGCTGACACTGAGACACACACGGATCGTACAGGAGCTGACACTGAGACACACACACACAGACCGGACAGGAGATCACACTGAGACACACAAACACAGACCGGAGAGGAGCTGACACTGAGACACACACACAGACTGTACAGGAGCTGACACTGAGACACGCACACAGACTGTACAGGAGCTGACACTGAGACACACACACAGACTGTACAGGAGCTGACACTGAGACACACACACGGACCGTACAGGAGCTGACACTGAGACACGCACACAGACTGTACAGGAGCTGACACTGAGACACGCACACAGACTGTACAGGAGCTGACACTGAGACACACACACAGACTGTACAGGAGCTGACACTGAGACACACACACGGACCGTACAGGAGCTGACACTGAGACACGCACACAGACTGTACAGGAGCTGACACTGAGACACACACACACACACGGACCATACAGGAGCTGAAACTGAGAAACACACACACACACGGACCATACAGGAGCTGACACTGAGACACACACACACACACACGGACCATACAGGAGCTGACACTGCGACTCACACACAGACTGTACAGGAGCTGAAACTGAGACACACACAGAGACTGTACAGGAACTGACAATGAGACACACACACGGACCGTACAGAAACTGACACTAAGACACACACACGGACCGTACAGGAGCTGATACTGAGACACACACACAGACCGTACAGGAGCTGACACTGAGACACACACACGGGCCGTACAGGAGCTGACACTGAGACACACACACGGACCGTACAGGAGCTGACACTGAGACATAAACACAGACTGTACAGGAGCTGTCACTGAGACACACACATGGATCGTACAGGAGTTGACACTGAGACACACACACAGACTGTACAGGAGCTGACACTGAGACACACACAAGGACCATAAAGGAGCTGACACTGAGTCACACACACAGACCGTACAGGAGCTGACAATGAGACACGCACATGGACTGTACAGGAGCTGACACTGAGACACACACAAAGACACACACACGGACCGTAAAGAAGCTGACAATGAGACAGACACACGGACCGTACAGGAGCTGTCACTGAGACACACACGGACCGTACAGGAGCTGACACTGAGACACACACACAGACTGTACAGGAGCTGACACTGAGACGCACACATGGACCGTACAGGAGCTGGCACTGAGACACACACACAGACCCTACAGGAGCTGACACTGAGACACACACACAGACTGTACAGGAGCTGACACTGAGACACACACACACGGACCGTACAGGAGCTGACACTGAGACACACACACAGACTGTAAAGGAGCTGACATTGAGACACACACACAGACCGTACAGGAGCTGACACTGAGACACACACATGGACCGTACAGGAGCTGACACTGAGACACACACACGGACCGTACAGGAGCTGACACTGGGATACAAACACAGACTGTACAGGAGCTGACACTGAGACATACGCACGGACCATACAGGAGCTGACACTGAGACACACACACGGACAGTACAGGAGCTGACACTGAGACACACACACGGACCGTACAGGAGATGACACTGAGACACACACACAGACCGTACAGGAGCTGACACTGAGACACACACACGGACCATACAGGAGCTGACACATTGACACACACACACACACACCAACTATACAGGAGCTGACACTGAGACACACACACAGACTGTACAGGAACTGACACTGAGACACATACACATGGACCATACAGGAACTGACACTGAGACATATATTTGGACCATACAGGAGCTGACACTGACACACAGACGGACTTTACAGGAGCTGAAACTGAGACACACACACAGACGGACTTTACAGGAGCTGACACTGAGACACATGCACAGACCATAAAGGAGCTGAAACTGAGACACACACACGGACCATACAGGAGCTGACACTGAGACACACACACGGACTGTACAGGAGCTGACACTGAGACACACACAGACAGTACAGCAGCTGACACTGAGACACACACACGGACCGTACAGGAGCTGACACTGAGACACACACATGGACCGTACAGGAGCTGACACTGAGACACACACACACACAGACCGTACAGGAGCTGACACTGAGACACACACACACGGACTGTACAGGAGCTGAAACTGAGACTCATACACAGACCGTACAGGAGCTGACACTGAAACACACACATGGACCGTACAAGAGCTGACACTGAGACACACACACGGACCATACAGGAGCTGACACTGAGACACACACACACACACGGACCGTACAGGAGCTGACACTGAGACACACACACACACACGGACCATACAGGAGCTGACACTGCGACACACACACAGAGTGTACAGGAGCTGAAACTGAGACACACACAGAGACTGTACAGGAACTGACAATGAGACACACACACGGACCGTACAGGAGCTGCCACTGAGACACACACAGAGACTGTACAGGAACTGACAATGAGAAACACACGCAGACCGTACAGGAGCTGATACTGAGACACACACACACAGACCGTACAGGAGCGGACACTGAGACACACACACGGGCCGTACAGGATCTGACACTGAGACACACACGGACCGTACAGGAGCTGACACTGAGACACACACACAGACTGTACAGGAGCTGACACTGAGACACACACACAGACCGTACAGGAGCTGACACTGAGACACACACACAGACCGTACAGGAGCTGACACTGAGACATAAACACAGACCGTACAGGAGCTGACACTGAGACACAAACACGGACCATACAGGAGCTGACACTCAGACACACACACAAAGACACACACACGGACCGTACAGAAGCTGACAATGAGACAGACACACGGACCGTACAGGAGCTGTCACTGAGACACACACGGACCGTACAGGAGCTGACACTGAAACACACACACGGACCGTACAGAAGCTGACAATGAGACAGACACACGGACCGTACAGGAGCTGTCACTGAGACACACACGGACCGTACAGGAGCTGACACTGAGACACACACACAGACTGTACAGGAGCTGACACTGAGACACACACACAGACCGTACAGGAGCTGACACTGAGACACACACACATGGACCGTACAGGAGCTGACACTGAGACACACACACGGACTGTAAAGGAGCTGACATTGAGACACACACACAGACAGTACAGCAGCTGACACTGAGACACACACACATGGACCATACAGGAGCTGACACTGAGACACACACACATGGACCGTACAGGAGCTGACACTGAGACAAACACACACGGACCGTACAGGAGCTGACACTGAGACACAAACACACAGACAGTACAGGAGCTGACACTGATTCACACACACACACGGACTGTACAGGAGCTGACACTGATTCACACACACAGACCGTACAGGAGCTGACACTGAGACACACACATGGACCGTACAGGAGCTGACACTGAGACACACACACGGACCGTACAGGAGCTGACACTGGGATACAAACACAGACTGTACAGGCGCTGACACTGAGACATACGCACGGACCATACAGGAGCTGACACTGAGACACACACACGGACAGTACAGGAGCTGACACTGAGACACACACACGGACCGTACAGGAGCTGACACTGACACACACACACAGACAGTACAGGAGCTGACACTGAGACACACACACGGACCGTACAGGAGCTGACACTGAGACACACACACAGACTGTACAGGAGCTGACACTGAGACACACACACACACGGACTGTACAGGAGCTGACACTGATTCACACACACAGACCGTACAGGAGCTGACACTGAGACACACACATGGACCGTACAGGAGCTGACACTGAGACACACACACGGACCGTACAGGAGCTGACACTGGGATACAAACACAGACTGTACAGGAGCTGACACTGAGACATACGCACGGACCATACAGGAGCTGACACTGAGACACACACACGGACAGTACAGGAGCTGACACTGAGATACACACACGGACCGTACAGGAGCTGACACTGACACACACACACAGACAGTACAGGAGCTGACACTGAGACACACACACGGACCGTACAGGAGCTGACACTGAGACACACACACAGACTGTACAGGAGCTGACACTGAGACACACACACACTGACTCTACAGGAGGTGACACTGAGACACACACACACGGACCGTACAGGATCTGACACTGAGACACATACACAGACCGTACAGGAGCTGTCACTGAGACAAACACACGGACCGTACAGGAGCTGACACTGACACACACACACAGACCGTACAGGAGCTGACACTGAGACACACACACAGACCGTACAGGAGCTGACACTGAGACACACAGTAAGACTGTACAGGAGCTGACACTGAGACAGACACATACGGACTGTACAGGAGCTGACACTGAGACACACACACAGACTGTACAGGAGCTGACACTGAGACACACACACAGACTGTACAGGAGCTGACACTGAGACACACACACAGACTGTACAGGAGCTGACACTGAGACACACACACAGACTGTACAGGAGCTGACACTGAGACACACACATAGACTGTACAGGAGCTGAAACTGAGACACACACACAGACTGTACAGAAGCTGACACTGAGACACACACAAAGACTGTACAGGAGCTGACACTGAGACACACACATAGACTGTACAGGAGCTGACACTGAGACACACACACGGACCATACAGGAGCTGACATTGACACACACACATCGACCGTACAGGAGCTGACACTGAGACACACACACAGACTGTACAGGAGCTGACACTGAGACACACAAATGGACAGTACAGGAGCTGACACTGAGACACACACACAGACTGTACAGGAGCTGACATTGACACACACACATCGACCATACAGGAGCTGACACTGAGACACACACTAAGACTGTACAGGAGCTGACACTGAGACACAGACGGACCATGCAGGAGCTGAAACTGTGACACATACACAGACCGTACAGGAGCTGACACTGAAAAACACACACAGATACCGTACAGGAGCTGACACTGAGACACAAACACAGACCGTAAAGATGCTGACACTGAGACACACACACGGACCGTACAGGAGCTGACTGAGACACACACAGACCGTACAGGAGCTGACACTGAGACACACACACACATGGACCGTACAGGAGCTGACACTGAGACACACACACAGACTGTACAGGAGCTGACACTGAGACACACACACGGACCGTACAGGAGCTGACACTGACACACACACACAGACTGTACAGGAGCTGACACTGAGACACACACAAAGAACGTACAGGAGCTGACACTGAGACACACACACAGACTGTACAGGAGCTGACATTGACACACACACATCGACCATACAGGAGCTGACACTGAGACACACACACACAGACTGTACAGGAGCTGACACTGAGACACACACACATTTGGACCGTACAGGAGCTGACACTGAGACACACACACACAGACTGTACAGGAGCTGACACTGAGACACACACACACAGACTGTACAGGAGCTGACACTGAGACACACACACACAGACTGTACAGGAGCTGACACTGAGACACACACACACAGACTGTACAGGAGCTGACACTGAGACACACACACACAGACTGTACAGGAGCTGACACTGAGACACACACACACACAGACTGTACAGGAGCTGACACTGAGACACATACACACAGACTGTACAGGAGCTGACACTGAGACACACACAGGATCACGTAGCAGCACACGGGAGTGAATCATTTTCTTTGTCACTTGCTTCGTTCTTCTCGATTTGATAAAAGTAACAAACTCCTTTATTTACTCTTGTTGTGAAATAATTATCCCC